>NC_091246.1:250455000-250725000 GCF_042477335.2 Ovis canadensis
ACTAGTTCTCACCAATGGACTGTGAGTAGGAGTGATGAGTGTTGCTTCCAGGAAGAAGTGGTTAAAACGTGAGCTGTGAGCCCCCCTTCCCCTCCACCCCTTCCCTCATCAGTGTGCTGGCCAGATGGAATTTAGATAGATATTCTGGTTAAGATAGAACCTCTGGAATTTAGAGGAGGGCAGAGCCACATGGTGGAAAGAGCCTGGGTCCCAGGCACCTGACCAGAGGCACCCCCAGATGTTTGAGATAGAAATGAACTCATTGTGTTAAATTCCGGATTTCTTGTCAACAGAAGACATGGTTATCTGGATGTCTAGAAGAGGATTTGTCAGCTTAGATTTGTTCCTCCTGGCTGAGGAAGTGTCTTCCGTCACCCTTAGCCTCTAGTTCCATAGTAGATGGGTGGAGCTGGGACTTCTGCCTGGACCCCTGGCCTGGATTAGGACTCAGAGCCACCAACAGTTAGAATAAAGGGAGATGAGTGAGCTGACGGTGCATGCGGGGCCCAGCCTGGGTACGGGAGGCCCTGGAGCAGTCTGAGCACCCTTGATTCTTCTTGAAGCACACACGCGTGAGCCACAGCCTGGACTCGTGCAGGAGCTCCTAGTTCCTCTTGGGATCCTGAGAGCTCAGTGTGTTCAGCTCAGCGCTGGGATAGTACATTCAAATGTTAGGAATGGAACATCAGCGAAGTTAAAGAACTCTCCTGAGTTCATGGAAACGAGAAAGTGATGGGAACCCCTCCATCTCTGACCGGCGGCAGCCCAGGCTTTTGAACCCCATCCCAAAGTTTAATAAATGATGTTGTTGCTTTGCTTGTTTCCTTTGAGGATTTACTGTCCTGGCTCAGGCTTTGGGGCTTGCTCTCAACCCCTCCTGGTTGGAAGGGCCAGGGTGTTCATTTTTTCAGGAACAGCTCTTAGCCGGTGAGAAAGGAGAGGTGAAGAATAAACACCCCAGCCCCCTCACTCCACAGTGAGATAACCCTCAGCTGCATCTCCCTTGCTTCCTGGAGGCCCACAGTGGGACTGAGCCCGGGTTGCCCATGATGGTGACCTGCTTAACACACATCCTTTCCTTTCCCGGCTCACTTCCCCACTCTGCCTGGTGCTTCCTGGGTTCTTTTTCCTAACCCAGGGATTGAACCCGCATCCCCTGCGTTGCCAGGCGGCTTCTTTACCACTGAGCCACTTGGGAAGCCCCTTTACAAACTGTATTCAAATCCTTGTCACAGGCTGTGCCTCTGAAGAACCCAACCTAAGACACAAAGTGTGGTTTGCACACCGCAGTGTGGTTTGTACATTGACTTTGGGTGGTACTGGTGAACTTTTAAAGACAGACTGCTCAAATGTGAATTTAAAGAAGTGTTTAGGAAATGACAATAGAGACATGGCAAAAAATTATGAAGATGGTATGAGACCAACAAATGAAAGCGCTGCACTGCGCAGTTAAAGGTGAGGTGTCTGTCCTGGCAAGAATGTAGGCACGTAGTTTACTATCCCAGCATCAGCTTGGCTGTGCCCTTTTTGCCAGGACTGCTGGGAAACTTAAAGAAATATTCTCAGCTGCGTTTTTTTTTTTTTTTTTTGTATTTTCATTCTTGAAGGATGCCTTGCTTCTAACATACAATTTCTTGCCGAGTTCATTTTTAACTAGTGTGTGTTATGAGTCATTAGTACCGGCTGCCTCAGAGCCTGGTTGGCAGGAGGCTGGAAATGCATTATAAATAAAGGATGTCATTAAGTGTGGGAACTTTGGAATCAAACCCCAGCTCCACAGCTTGGGAGACCTTGGGCACTCATGTCACTTGCTGCACCCTTGGTTTCATCATCTATAAATGTGAATGGATGAAGGGGGCCTGCTTCTTAGGATTAAATGAAATGAATCCACATAAGCCTCAAGCTCAGAGAGTGGCAGATAGCAAATAATCATCATTATTATCATGATTGAGGCTTTCCTTCCAGTAAGGCAAGAGGAGCAAACTTGGGGACCTCTACCCCAATATCAGGTGTAACCCTGAGTCTGTACCAGCCTTGACAATCAGGAGTGGACAGATCTCCATCCCTGACTAGGCTGAGGCTCTGTGAGGGCCACCACTAAACTCTGAGGACCTGGTATGGTGCCTGGCGCGTGCTCAATACTTGCTGAATGAACGGATGAGGAAGCGGGTACGATGGGCCACGGCGGGCAGCTGTTTGAGGGCACCACGCGGCAAGGGTGTCCCGGGGCACTTGAAAGCCTTCCTGATGTGGGCTTCGGGGCCCAGAGGCACTGTTCTTTAATCCTCATGGCAGTCCTGCAGTGGGCTGCCTCCCATGTTCCAGATAAGAAAACGGAGAGGCAGAGACACAAAGGGCTCTGTCCACAGTCCCCCGGGTAATGCGTGGTGAAGCCCCCAGGTCAGTGGGAGACCCTTCCCCTCCCCGTGCAACCCTACGTGCATGTGCTCCCGGGCCCTGAGTCCAGCTCCCCCAGAAAAATGAGCTCATTTCAGTCTCTTCCTCACTGACCACAAAGACTCAGTCCTGTCCTCAGAAATATTTGGAAAGTTTTATTTAAATGTTTTGTGTTCCCTTTTAACCAACACCAAAAAGAGAAAATTTTTTGGCTATTTCGAACAGGAGCGTCCCTTCAGAGAGAAGCTGGCATGTGTGTTTAGAGCCGGGAAGCGTCCGCTTTGCCAGGCTCCTCTTCCCAGCCTGGGTCACCCGGGGCTGGATGGCCAGTCCTCGGAACCGACTTCCTGGGAGCCCCAGGGCGACCTTAGAATGAGTGAGTGAGCAAACCTCCCTCCTGAGGAGGACCTGGTCTCCCCTGCATTTAGGGATGGACTTGGGGAACTGGCCATGAGCCTGGTGGGTTCCAGAGGGAAGGGGAAGGGGCTGGGGCAGGGTCAGATCCGGAATGTTCCATGGAAGCTCCAGGGCCTCTGGGTCTGCAGAAATAGAGTTGCTAGAAAAATAAGAGGCTTTGAGAAGTCTGCAGTCTATGCTCTCTGCCTGCCCAAGAGAAGCCTACCCTGTCGGCCAAAAGGGGGCAGCGGGTGGCGGGGGAGGCTGGAGGCCAGCAACTGATCTGGCCGCAGTGGAGGATTCCAGAGGGGAGCCAGGCGGGTGGCAGGCAGACTTTGGTTTCCTGGGTCCCCTTGCCGGCAGCGGCAGAGGCGGTGGGGGTCTCTGCTTCCCGCCTCTTTGAGGTGTGGGCTGCCAGGCCGTGGGCAGCACCGGCCATCGGTCATGGGCTGGTGGGTGCCCGGGCCCTGGGCCCTCAGAACAGGCCGCCCAGGGGCAGCAGGGCCAGCAGGAGCAGCAGGGGCCCGGGGGAGGGGCTGCTGGACGAGCTGGCTGAGGCACAGTGGTCGCGGTTGGCACCGATGCAGGCTGCGTAGGCCATCACGTGGGGGATGTAGTTCTGCTCGTGGACGCCGTGCAGCAGGTGCGCCATGGGGCCCTTGGCAAAGACGGCCACGTCCTCGCCGCCGTGGGTCTCGTGGCGCAGGGGCACCGCGGACTGCGCCTGGTAGTTATTGTGAGCTGCAGGCCAGAGAAACGCTTGCTGAGCGCCTGCCAGGGAGCCTGGCACGCTGTAGCAGCTTTCCGTGCCCACTTCCGGGCTGGCTCAAGTGCCCTCTTCCCCCATTTTTTTTTCAAGGGGGGAGCCACTCTGTGTAGCAAATGGGATCCCAGTTCCCCAAGCAGGGATCAAACCTGTGCCACCTGCATTAGGAGCGTGGAGTCTTTAACCACTGGACCACTCGGGAAGTCCCAAATGCTCCCATTTTATAGAAGAGGAAGCTGAGGCTCAGTGCGGAAAAGTCGTTTCCTACACCAGGCCACAGGACTCAAGCCTGGGTCTGTTGACACAGACATCTGCTCTCTCAACCCACAGATCTCTGGGCTGTCTGGGTTAGAAGGGAAGAGCCAACCCAGGAAAAGCTTCTGATCCTTGGTTGTGCCATTAGGCCCCCAGGGGGGTGCTGGGGACATCATGAGCAAATATTCAACAATATGGAATCAGATAAGCAAACTGGGAAGGCGCACACACACACTGGAATACTATACAGCCAGGACCTGGGACCTGAATGTGCTAGGCACCACACTGGGCTCATCAGATCCAGCTAGCCCTTCAGACAACCTTGGGAGGCAGACCATTCTTCAGAAGGAAACTGAAAATGAGGAAGGTGAAGTTATGTGCCCAAGGTCACAGAGGTGCTAGATTTTAGGAGGGGATTCAAATCGACATTGTTCTGACTCAAGTCCTGTCTATTCTGGGACACCTCGCTCCCAGCCTTGACCAGACGACTATACTGTTTCTGAGCTCATCCCTGAGGGGGTGCCCTGTCCCCTCCCAGCCCTGGGCCTTGCGTTCTCACCATAGTCCACCATGGAGACATTCTCTCGCTCACCACCCACCACCTTGTAGCCGGGCCCGTTGCCGTACAGGATGGCGGTGAAAGGCTTCTTGTCTGTGTCACTCACCATGGGAGCCAGACCTGCGCAAGGAGACACTGGTCCAGGGGTCATGTTGGAGCACCAGGAGTACAGGGTTCCTGGGTCCCCCCCAAGGAAGCCACCTTCCAAGCCCAATTTATTTCCAACCAACCATCCCTCAGTTTTGATTGTGCCCATGTCCTCCCATCTGTTGGTCCATCCACCCCTCATCCATCCATCCATCCCTCCATCCTCTCCTCTCCCCTGTCCATTAATCCATCCTGCCTCTCATTCTTCTACCTATCAATCATCCCGGTGGGCACCCATGCACCCAGGCATCACTTCCCCCCACGCCCCTCACCCTCTATTCCCCCACCTGCCAGTAACTTCCCTTCCCTCCCCAGTTCCGAGTCCCACATGTGCCAGGCCCTGGGCTTGCCAGCTCTCCTCCCCTACCCCCGCTCCCGGATGGCAGACCCTGGGAGTGCCCAGTGCCCACCCCAATGGAGGCCTACCTACCAAAGATAGAGTTGCCACGGGGGGTGTACCCGCCAAAGGTAAAGACGTGGGAGTGGTCAGCGGTGACAACGGTCAGTGTGTCTTCTACGGAGGTCATAGCGCCCGCCTGCCCGATGGCCTGGTCCATCTCCACCGCCTCATGCAGTGCCTGCTTGGCTTTGCCCTCGTGGTGCCCGTGGTCAATCCTGCCCCCTTGGGACGCCAAGGCAAAGGCCTCCGGTCAGGAGGCAGGGAAGGAGGTGTAATCCCCAATTCCCATCCCCCTGGGTTAACCGCCGGGTTAACCTCTTTGATGGGAGCTCCCCTGGGCCAGGCACCATGCCAGGCATTTAATACAGCTATTCAACCTTCCCAGCCACTCAGATGGTGAGTCGCTGGACCACAGGCCCACGTGTGGACAGTGCAAAGTCAGGTTTAAAGCAGATCCACCCCCAACGCTGCTCCCTGAGCTGTTTCCTTAGCTGCTCAGAGTCCCTGAAGATCTCAGAGAGTTAGGGAAAGGGCCCAACATGCCTGAATACCTACTAGGTGCCAGACAGAAAAAGCTGACGTCTTGTTCCCCATTCCTGACAACCGTGGGCAGAGATGGGTACAATCAGCCCAGTTTACAGATGGAGCAGCTGAGGCCGAGAGTGGGGAAGTAACGTGTCCAAGGTGAGATCTGCTGGGCTTTGAATTCAGATGACCCACTCTGAAGCCCTATTTTTCCATCTTTGAATACATCCCCTCTGAGTGAAAAGTGAAAGTGGAAGTGAAAGTCGCTCAGTCGTATTTAACTCTTTGCGACCCCATGGACTGTATAGTCCATGGAATTCTCCAGGCCAGAATACTGGCATGGGTAGCCTTTCCTTTCTCCAGGGGATCTTCTGAACCCAGGAATCAAACTGGGGTCTCCTGCATTGCAGGCATATTCTCTACCAACTGAGCTCTCAGGGAATCACTCCAAATTACCGAGTGTGAAACACACTCTTAGAGGGGAAAAGCCCTCAGAGCCTGGGCAGTGCCCACAGCAAGCTTCCATACAGGCCTGGAGAAGCCTGCACCCCATGGTGAGCCGCCTCCCCCAGGTGAGCAGAGGAGGCCTGGCTTGGTTAAGCCTGGCTTGAAGATCACAGCTGAGACTGTGACTGCAGGGAGCACCTCCCATCTCTAAGAGGAAGATGAAGCCTGGGTGGACACTCCCAACTCTGAGGGTCCGGAGCCTGGGCGCCTGGCCGCCCTGCCTTCTTGCTGGCCTGGGCCTCACCACGCAGGCCTGGCCGGCTGGCAGGGTGGGTCCCTCCTTTGTTGTGGCTCTGGGAGCAGCTGGCCTGGCCGGCCCAGTCCTGGCCCTGCTCACAAAGAGGACCGCTCCCGGGGGAGCTCGTGCTCGCCACCACTGGTTCCTGGCTGCTTCCTCAGCATCAGAGGCCCATTCAGGGCCAGGCCGAGACCGCCGTGCTTGAGTGGGAACCCCAGGGTTTGGCAAGAAGGCAGCCAAGCTGGGTTGGCGGCCGCTGGCCTCTGGAGGGGGGAAAGGCCCGAGCGTGTGTGTGTGTATGGTGGGAGGATGTGTGCAAGTGTGCCCGAGTGTGTGTGTGTCCAGGCAGAACATGAATAGTGGTTAGAACTTTGGAAGATTCCAGAGACTTTATCATTTCCTCTCACTTTCTATTGTGATCGCCTTAGCTATTGGGCAATCATAATAATGATAAGAATAGGAGCATTGAGGATTTATTCTCTGCTGGGCCCCCTTCCAAGTACATTACGTCTCTGGACGCAATGGATGCTAATAGTCCTTCTTGGAGAAGTTACAGCAATGCCCAGGTAACAGTCACAAAAGCCAGTGGGTGGCAGCACTCAGACAGCGAGTCCAGGGCCTTAAGGCAGCACTGAAACCCCAGCAGTGTCGGCAGACAGCACTGCTGCCTCCCGAGGGTCTGGCTCTCCCAACCCTGGGGCCCCCAGGACACACCCGGGGGCTGCCCTGGGCCTTCTCCTTCTGACCTTGGCCCCACGTGGGCCTAGTCACAACAGAGGTCCACTGTCCAGCTGCGAGGGCATCCACAGACCAATGGGCATCTGGTCGGCCCTCGGCCAGTGTCCTTGGGCCCAGCCAGGCAGCTGCCCAGGGCACCTCTGACTACAGGGGCTCTGCACACCCCTCCAGAGACAGGCTCTGGGGAGGAATTTCCAAAAGGAAGAAACCTGCCTCCTCTCTCAGGAAGCCTTCCTGGACTGGTAAGCCAGATGTGCCATCTCCACGCTCAAAGAAGAAGAGCTTGTTGGGCTGGAAGCTTCAGCATCACCCCTTCGCTCCACCTCTCTCGTTCATGACCTATCCTCCCCAAAGGAATCTCCCTGCTCATCCCCAAATGGGACAGTGCTCTCTGAGAGCTAACCACCCAACCCCTGAACCCGCCTGGATGCTCCCAGGGAAGCAGCCCCGCAGCCAGGTCTGGGCCCCCTACCTTCCACCAGCAGGAAGAAGCCTTTGGGGTTCTTGTTCAGGATCCTGATGGCCATCTCTACCATCTCGGAGAGTGAAGGGTCAGTCATGTTGTTCCTGTTGAGTTCATACTGCATGTCCCCGGGCTCAAAGAGACCTGAGGAGGAGCCAGAAGGGTGTGGGTGTCTCAGGGAGCAGAGGCTTCTCACACATGACTTGGGGGTAAAGGGAGGTGGGGGTGGAAGCAGTTCTGGGCGGCTTTGGGAGGGCTGCCTCCGTTCGTCTTCTCAGCCTCGCCATGGTGAGGGGTCACTGTCCATTTCACAGAGGAGGAGACTGAGGCTCAGGTGTTCCGTAACTCACTACGTTCAGCTGCTAATGGGAGACCTGGGATTCCACTCCATCAGCCCATCCGAGCCTTGGAGGGCCCTGGGCATGGCAGAGGACTGTGTCCCGACTTCAACAAGACAGCCTGGGTGTGTGTTTCCATGCCAGGTTTGAAGGGCTCAGTGCTTATGTAGTGAAACAGAAGAAGGTTTGGGGTCACTGTCTCCGCTGTTCCCTGAGTGTGGTGTCTTTCCCCTCGTGAAACAAGGAGAGAGGTCCCTTCCTCGCTCATATCACAGGATTCCACGTGTACTGGATTGCTGTTTTCCAGGCCTGGATGTGTTTCTAGAACACCTTGCCCTTCCCTGCGTGCACGGAGCCCAACAGGCGCTCCAGTGAGCAGAGTGCTTACTCTGGACCACACGTCACCCTGTGTGCTTTGGAAGCACCTGGGCACCAGCCTCCGAGATGTCGCCCAATAACCCTTCCTCCTGGAATTCACGCTCACGTGCCCTCCCTCACTGACTCGGGCTGGCCTGTGTATCCAACAGAATACTGTCCAGACAACGGCATATGACTTCCAGGCCTGAGCGTAAGACACTGTGGCTTCTGCCTTGCAAACTCCTACCTTCTGGGGAAAGCCAGTCACCATGTCGTGAGGACACTCAAGCAGCTCAGTGGAGAGATTCACGCAGTGAGAAACTGAGGCCTCCTGCCAACGGCCCACACTGACTATTAGCCATGTGAGTGAACCACCCTGGAAGCCCCAGACCCAGTCAAGCCTCCGGGGACGGCAACCTCCTGAGAGACCTAGCTAAACCACTCCCAAACTCCCGACCCAAAGAAGCCATGACGGAGTAAATGTTTGCTCTCGTTTTAAACTGTAAAGCTTTGGGATACTCTGTTATGCAGCCACAGAGATAACTTATACATGAGCTCATTTAATCCTCATGACAACGCTGAGGCAGGCCCGATCACTGTACCCACTGTACAGAGGATTCGTTATTCTCATTTTATAGAAAACCGAAGCACAGAGGGGAGAAATCACTTGCTCAGGGTTGCACAGCTCGTGAGTGCTAGGAGCTGGATTTGAACCCAGCAACCTGGCTCTTCAGCCATACATGGAATTTTTATGCTCCGCGGGTAGAGGCATAATCCTCTACAGGCAGCGTGGGCTGTGGGGCCCAGGTGGGCAGAGAGCTTGGTGTGTCGGAGCGATCCTCCGGGTGCCCTGCTCTAAGCCCAGAATCTCCGAGGACACGCCCAGGGCCCAGGGGCCGTGTTCCCTGAGAAAGGCTTGCAGGGGGCTTTGCCACCACCTGCTTGGCCCAATAGCCAGGAGGGAATGGGGACCCAGACGTCGGCATGGTGGTACTCAGGGTCTCATCCCACCTCACCTGGAGCCGCCTCGGGTCCCACAGCTGTTACCCAGTCCCTGAGGAGGTGGGGGCAAACCGCCCCCCTCAGTCAAGATCAGCGGAGACAGTCTAGCTGGCTTCTGCCCTGGCAGTTCCGCAGGGCTGGCTCTGGGTCCCCTGGCTCCACAGCCAAGGA
Organism: Ovis canadensis; assembly: GCF_042477335.2. Lineage (NCBI taxonomy): Eukaryota > Metazoa > Chordata > Mammalia > Artiodactyla > Bovidae > Ovis > Ovis canadensis. Next base: position 250,464,260 of record NC_091246.1, read on the forward strand.
TTTAAGTCCCAGCGCCAGCTACAGTTCAGATTCACCTGGGCTGTGCGGCCTGCCAGAGCAGGGCCCTTCTCTGAGCTCTGTTTCCCTTTGTGCTCAATGGAGCTGTTCGCCCTGCACAGCCAGCAAATTTCAGATCTAGTTCTATGAACCAAAACCCCTCCATCAACCCTCCCAGGTCCTAGAGCCTGGGACAAAGGTCCCTAAGGATTGGGGGGGTGGTGGTGGCTCGGGCCTCATCCCACAGTGCTGGCTCACACAGCCCTGGCCCCAGGGCACCCAGCTGGATGTCCACTCCACCCCCTCCACTTACCCAAGAGGTAGTCCACGGTGTGGGGGTCAAGGGCCAGGAGATCAGTGCGGTTCCAGACATAGTGAGAGTGCTAGAAGGAAGGGCCAGCGTCAGGCAGGCTGGGACTGGGGGAGTCAGCTGGGCTCAGAGTCTGGGGCACCATGTGTGTCCTTCAGTCATTTAACAGTCCCTCTCTGAGGACCTACCAGCCCTGCCTTCAAGAAATGGCAAATAAACAGGTAATTTTAATGCAAGGTGATGAGAATTCTGAGACCAGGGGCACTGTGAACCTAGAGACAAGATCAGGGAGGGCTCCCTGGTGGTCCTAATGGGGACTTGGAGGACAAGTAAGACCTGAACAACCTGGAGTCAGGGAACAGTGTTCCAAGCAGGGAAGGAGTGTGGAGCAAAGAAGAGGAAGGCACAGGTCACCAGGGGCCTTGAGCACTCACTGAGAGGTGTGGGCTGTGCGTGTTCTCAGAGCCGGGAAGGGAGCAGGGCCCTAGCTCTGCCTGGGGACCCCCGCTAAGGGGGTAGTGAAGGAAGTACAGCTTCCCCAGGGCACAGAGGCCACGGGAAGGGACTGGCCAGCTTGCCTGGAGAGGGTGCCATTCAGGCCTGGACGGGGGTGGCGGGGGGGGGGGGGCTGGGGTCCTGAACTACCAGGAATCAGCTGTGTGCCCTTAGGCGAGATCCTCGCCTTCTCTGGGTGATGGCATCGGGATCCGAGGTTTTTCAAACCTCCGGGGCTGCTCTGGGAAGGAAGGTAGGAAGGCTAAGAAAGTGGGGCTCCCCCGCCGTCCCTCACTTCATGCCCGGGGGGCAGGTAGACAGACAGCGGCTGGGGATGGCAGTGTCTCTCAGGCTTGGGCCGGGGAGGGGCTCTGGTCTAGCCAGAGCTGACTCAGAAGGCACGGGAAGAGTTCAAAGCGGCTGGGTCGTTCCCCCACCCACCCCAGGGGACCATTCCCCCGTCCCTACCCCCACCTCAGTCTTGGCCCGGCCCCATCCCACAAGGCCTCCCCAGGGGCCAGGCCTGGAAGCCTCCGAAACCCAACCCCAGAGTGACATCAAAGCGGCTGCCAGGCTGCTCCCCACTGTCTTCAGCTCCGACCACAGTCATTTCCAGACCCCAGCTGCCCCAGGCCCTGTGGCCGGCAGATGGATTTCACGGGCCGGAGCTGCTCCCAGGAGCGAGTGCCCAGGTCTTCCCACGCTCTGGCCTCCCTTCTCTAGCCAGCACGTGCCCTGACTCTGGCCCCTGCCTGCCACCGCGGCCTGCGAGATTCCCCCCACCGTGGCCTCCTCCTCCCACCCCCGTTTCGGGGTTTCTCAGCCCCTCGCTTGTGGTCTGTCCCCTCTGGGTTCCCGTAGGTCCTGGGCACCTCGCCATCCAAGCACAGTGTTCCACGTTTCCTTGGCCATCTGATTCATCCTTTGCACCTCAGGCCTAGCCAGAGGCCCCGCACTCAGTAGGGGTGCAGGTGGGCTGCATGTCCACGCAGGTCATTGCTTGACCCACCCTCTTCCTCACTGCCTGAAGGAAGGAATCAATGGGCACCTACTGTGTGCCATTCAGACACCTGTAAGGTCCTTTGGGCCTGAGCTAAGAATCACAAGCCCATTCTACAGAAATGAACAGATGCAGAGGACACCTCCCCACCCAGTCGTCGGGCCCCCTGGACAGGCTACCTTGTGCTTCGGTTTGAAGCTCTTCCAAATGTCGACGAGGTTCAGGCCGTCCAGCCTCGTGCCTCTGGCCTTCTCATCCAGCTCATACTCCACATCGGTTCTGTTCTTGGGGAACATGTACTTCCGGCCGCCCCCCATGATCACCTAAAGGGGACACAGCCATCAGTACCCCGGGGGTGCCATGCCATCTGGAGGTTCCCAGAGGCCCGCCTGGAGAACTGGGCTCCCCAGGGGACGGGCGGAGTGGACGCTTCTCTGGGGTGGTGAATCCTGGCTCCGTGTGCGCCCCTCTCCCCGAGCCTCTGCGCCTCTGGCTGGGCCGGGAATGAAGTCACGAGTCTACTGGGATTGTGGTTTGGGCTTCAGAGTGCAATACTGGCACCAACCTCCCTTACCTGGCTTTCCAGAAGCCCAATACCAACTTAGGCTGGCGTGAGAGCAACAGCATCTTACAGCGTATGTGTCAGGCACTGAGGACTTGAGACTGCTGCCATGTTTAGCCGCTAAGTCCTGCCCCACATGTGTGACCCCAGGGACTGCGGCCCGCCAGGCTCCTCCGTCCATGGGATTCTCCAGGCAAGAATACTGCAGTGGGCTGCCCGTTTCCTTCTCCAGGGGATCTTCCCGACCCAGGGATCGAACCCAAGTCTGCTGCGTCGGCAGGCGGGTTCTTTACCCCTGAGCTGCCTGGGAAGCCCTGAAGGGCTTAAGATACCTGATCTTGTTCAGCATCACACAAGGCTGCAAGGCTACCCACGCCACCTCCTTTCCAAATAAATGGGTGCAGAAATATGATTTCTTTCCCCTAAGGCCACACAGCCTCCTCTGCAGAGGACAGAGCCAGGAAGTGAACCCAAGGCCCCTCCAGCTCCTGCTGTGTCCATGGAGCTGAGGATGGGGACTCCGACCGAGAGCTGCCTCCTCGTCCCCACCCGGGAGGCGAGAGGCCTCTGCCAGGGAGGTCTTGGGGCAGCCCAGCTGGGAGCCTGGCAAACAGTGGGCCAGCGCCCACGTCTGTGTAGTCACCGCCAGGCTAATTTTACCCACTGCGCTGACCCACGCGGGCAGACGGACGCGGGGCTGTTTGTTTTCCTTGGGAGTCCATGTTTGAAGTCCTGACTATTTTTAAAACGGGGGCCAAGGGCATAACAGCCGCCGCCCGTGGTGACCACCATACCAGTGTCCTCCTGTTACCGCAGGCGGCAGCCCAGGCCGCTGCCCCTGGCTGACACCTCAGGAGTGCAGAGTCCAGTGAAGGCCGACCTTAGACCCGGCGTCCCCGGGGCTGGCATTTCACAGGCACCCTCCTCAGAACCCAGGCTCCACCGGGGGGACAGGGAGCCAGGAGTCCAGGCTGGGGTGCAGGTGGTGGATACAAGGCCATCCTAGGTCCCGGGGAACCAGAAAGGCCTCTGAAGTCAGACTGGAGTTGGAATCCTGGCTCTGCTGTATCTTGACCAAGGTCCGGGCGCTTAAGCTCTCTGGCTCCATGTGTCCCTCTATTAAGTGGAATGGACAGCGCATGACCAGGACTGGCCCAGGATGAAACGCAGTGGCGAGCAGTCCAGTCCCAGCTGCGCCCCCCGCCCCTCGCCGGGGCTGGCTTCCCCTGCAAGGCATTCTCACGGCCAGCAGTAGTGGAGCTCCGGGTGGCTCCGTGAAGGCAAGCTTCTCACGGCCAGCTCCGGCCGGGTGCTCTGTGGGGCGGGGCAGGCTTCTGAGAGAAAGGAGAAGGGGACCCCGGGTCACTGGCTCCCTGCCCCCCGAAACTGTTCCCACAGAACCTGACCCCTTGGCATTTTCAGAATGGAAAATGAAGGCCCCAATCTTCTTGCCGGGAGCCTCGTCATTTCCAGCCCCGGCAGGGACTTCACACACTCATTAAACTCCCAAATAACAGACTTGCTGTTTGGCTTTGGGGTTTAGGTTTGTGTCTTTCATTTTTCTTTTTCTTTCTTTCTTTTTTTTTTTTAGTAAAAGATATTTATTTTCAGGGCGGACACCAGCATTTTTGTTTCGTGTGCAGCCTGGGGGTGCTGGGTGGGGGGCTCTGTGGTGGGGTGGCGATGGAGAAGCAGAGAAGGACGGGGGGGGTGCTGAGGGAGGAGACGGGGGACGGGGTGGGCCTCCCAGCGGCCGCACCCCCTCACTCAGGCTAGGGTGCAACCCCCGCCCCTGCATCCTCTGCCAGCAAAGCCTTCCTTTAAGCTCCTGTCCCCTTCTCAGGCGGTTGCCGCCAAATCTCTCTCAAGAGCAGTCCCGTAATTACACCCTGCACTTGTACAACAAATGTTCTCACATCCATGACCTCATCTCGGCCTCCAGCAGCCCCAGGAGGCGAGGCGGGGAAGGGGGGGCGCGCTCTGCTCTTGCTACACAGGTGGGAACACAGGCTCGGGGGAGGGAAGCGACCCGTCAGGTACCCGCAAAGTCAGAAGGGCGCTTTGCCTGAGATGCTCACTCGCTAGGAGCTGGTCACCAGGACTACACACCCTGAGAAGGGCAGCTCAATCCACAGCTCAGAAAAGAGAAACGAGAGGTTGGAAGAGGGGCAGGTGGCACTTAGAAATTGGGGGGGATGGCGTGGGGGGGAGCCAGAGAGTTAGTCTGGGGGGGCAGAAGCAGACGGAGCGGGAGGGGCCTGGGGGCTCTCTCTCTGAGCCCCCCTGAACCCCCATTCTAAGCTCAGGGGCTGAGGTCCCCTCCCCTCCTCACTAGCACGCCCCCCAACAAGGTAGGTAACAAAACCTTGAAAAGGAAACCAACTAGAGGGTCTCATTTAAGAAACAGAGGCTGGGGGCCCATCTGAGTGTCAGGTGGATGATACTGGGGCATGCACTAAGCCTGCTCCATACGTCAGCTCGTGTTTCAGGGCAGGGACACACGGCCACTCCTGCATAAATGCTACCACCTTCTGAACACTCATGAGGCTTCAGGCCCGGCGCTAAACTCTTACAGGGATTATTTTATCTAGATCTTGCAATGGGCTTATAACGTAGGTACATTTCACAAAAGGGCTGTAGAAGGGAAGGCTCAGAGAGGTTAAGTAATTGACCCAAGGTCACACAGCCAGCGAACAGCAGGCCAAGGAGGTGACCCCGACTTTTAAAGTAAGAGCGTGCTCCAACCACGGCTTGCACATCACCTTTTCTCTGGGCACAGTGCCTGGGTGCAGGGGACTCACTCCTGTCCACGCATGCGGGAACGTATGGGGCGGGTACTCCCCTCAGATGGTACCGTGTCACCCCCACGCTCCAGGGCAGTGCCAGTTCCCAATGGACAGAATAATCCCTGGGCGCCTGACTCTTGGGGCGTGGTGGTGGCCACCTCAGGGTTCATCCCTCAGTCCCACCGTGGTGAAATCCCACAGTGCCTCCCTGCCCCAACCGCAAATCCCCTAATGGGCTGGGAGCCCTCCCAGGTGAGGGCAGAGCCAGGCCAAGCCGCTTCTCCTGGGCCAGTCTGGGCCTGAGGCCTCAGGCCCACCGGGGCCCCGCCTCACCAGCCCTGCCCGGCTAACCCCCCCGACTCCCGCCCCCGCTACCCAGCCCCGCCCCGCCCACCCCCCGCCCCGCCCACCCCCCGCCCCGCCCCGCCCCGCCCCGCCCCGCCCCGCCCCGCCCCGCCCCGCCCCGGCTACCCCCGCCCCGCGCTTGCCTCAATGTCCTTAACGTTGTGCATGAGCTGGTAGGCGATGTCTTTGCAGCCCTGGCTCAGGGCCTCCGGGGGCATCTCGTTGTCCGAGTACCAGTCCCGGTCAGCGGAGTGGGCGTAGGAGGCGCTGGGGGTGGCGTGGTTCACGCGCGTGGTGGTCACGATGCCCACGGATTTCCCTGAGGAGTGGGGGAGGAGGGGTCGGGCTCATCAGGACATAGTGCTGTCCAAGCCAGCTGTCTCCTCTTTCCCTCAACTCGCTGAAGACGGGCCAGTTCCGCTGCCGGCCTGGGCCCCAGGCTCCCCACCGGTACTAAAGGCAGGCTTATGCGTGTGCTCAGCCACTCAACTCTTTTTGACCGCATGGACTGTAGCCTGCCAGGCCCCTCTGTCCATGGGGTTTCCCAGGGAAGAATGCTGGAGCGGGTTGCCACGTCCTCCTCCAGGGGATCTTCCTGACCCAGGAATAAAACCCAAGTCTCCTGCATGTTCTGCGCTGAGCTAACTGGGATGGCAGGGTGGGTGGCTTCCAAATAGCCAGACAGCTCAGACCCTCTGCCTCTGTGACCCTCCCCACTCCCAAGGGCCCTTGAAGCATGAGCACCTAGGCGGGAGCCTCCCCTCCACCAAGGACCCCCCCAAGTCCCACCCCTGCAGGAAGCCCCCTGGCTGCCCTGCAAGAACTCAGGGGCCCCTCCGGAGGGCTCTCAGATGGAGTGTGACTCTGCCACCTGCATCAGCCGGGCTCACACCACGACTCCGGTGTCGGGGGCATCCTGGTGCCTCCCAGTTCCAAGGAGGAAAGGAACGGGGGTAGACAGCTGCTGGACTCTCATGAGACCAGAGCTGGGCTAGACCCCTCACCTTCCTCACGCTGAACCTACGAGGGGCTATGTTTTCAAGCACATTTTAGAGTCAAACAAATAGACTCAGGGAAATGAGCTGGGAGCAAACCCACACTGAGTAACCCCCTAAGCCGCGAGACTTCGCTGTCATGGAAGAGTCCCTGAAGAGTTTGCGGAGTCCCGGAACATCAGAGCCGGGAGGGCCCTGGCGAGCCTCTTTTTCTGCTCTCTCCCCACTGTACAGTTGGAAAGACTGAGGCCCAGACAGGTCACAGAGCTGGGCCCTGTTACGCACGGCTCACCCTACTCACCTGCGTCCTTGGCCCAGCGCAGGATGGAGGTGACCTCATTGCCCTGAGTGGTGTTGCACTGGGAGCGCTGGGTCGCTGCGCTCACCCCCACGGTGCCCTCATTGGCCTTCACCCCGCACAAGTAGGCGGTGGCGGTGCCTGCGCTATCGGGGACCTGGGCGTTGGTGTTGTACGTCTGCAGGTGGAAAAGGAGGGTCAGGAGACGGCCCGGCCTCGGTCCACCCTGCTGCCCCCGACCCCACCCACAGCACGGGGCCTGGACACGAGGGAGACAGTGGCCTCCTGCAGTCTTGGCTGAACCCTGCTGCCCACTGAGGTCCCCCCACCCCTAGAGCCAGCAGATCCCCTAGTGGCCTGCCTCCTGCCTCCCCGCCACACCCTGGCAGCCAGGGTAATAGGAATCGGCAGGAACGCAGCGTTCTAGCACACGGAGGCTCGCTGGGCAGAGGGTGAGACCTGGGTCAGCTCTCCCTGGGTCTGGGGCTCTGGGAGCCAGCAAGGGGTGGAGGAGGCAGGTGAGTGTGGAGAAGGGAGAAGGTTCTTGAAGGAGGGAGGGAGGCTGGGGAAGGGGAGGGAAAGTGAGGGGGAGGCAGGATCTAGGAGGAGGAAATGGGGACCCCCTTATTCAGACTTCCCTGGGGGCTCAGACAGTAAAGCGTCTGCCTACAATGTGGGAGACCCAGGTTCAATCCCAGGGTCAGGAAGATCTCCTGGAGAAGGAAATGGCAACCCACTCCAGTACTCTTGCCTGGAAAATCCCATGGACAGAGGAGCCTGGTAGGCTACAGTCCATGGGGCTGCAAGAGCGACGTCACTTTCCTTTCCTTTTATTCAGACCACCGATGGGGACCCTGAAACTATCTGCCCACAGCGTCTAGAGGACCCCCAGCACTGCCAACGACAACCCCCGTGACAGAGCTACCAGCTTCCATCTGAGCCGCCCTGGGAGAAATGAACGTCACAGAGCCCCGTGCAAAGAGTACTCGCTGCATGATTCCATTCTCATCAAGCACAACAGCAGGAACAGCTAATGTATGGCATCAAAAGTCAGGAAGCAAGAACTGGAGGGGACTGGCGGGCAGGAGTCCCGGCTACCGCCACGTTCAGCTTCTCAACCCCAATGCTAGTCACGCAGACATGTGGAAAGTTGGTGGAAAAGTCACCCTGCACACGTGTGCCCTTCTCTCTACACTTGTTGTGCATCAATAGATCTTAAAACCAGGGAGTTGAAATCCTCAAAGCCTTAGGAAGCAGCTACCGCTGTCCTTTCTTCATGGCGGGGCCACGGAGTCCCCGGGAGGGCTGACCACCTTGTCAGTGGGCTTGAGGGGTCCAGCAGGAGCCATGCCCCTGCCCTTTACTCCCTGGTGGCTCAGAGGATAAAGCATCTGCCTGCAATGCAGGAGACCTCTGTTCAATTTCTGGATCGGGAAGATGCCCCTGGAGAAGGAAATGGCAACCCACTCCAGTACTCTTGCCTGGAGAATCCCATGGATGGAGGAGCCTGGTGGGCTACAGTCCACGGGGTTGCAAAGAGTCGACAGCAACTTCCCTTCACTTCCTCCTGGAAGGTGGGAGGCTTGGGGCTGGAGCTCACCTTGGAGAGGGCCACGTAGGGAAACTTGTCCATCTCCAGCTTGGTCTCCTCTCCAGGGTTGTGGTGGAGCTGACCTTTGAGGATGCGGGCAGCTGTCACGGTGGAGACGCCCATGCCTGTGGTGGAGGTCAGGGGGTTGGGGGAGCTCAGGTTTTCGGGCTCCCAGCCTCTTCAATCAGGTCTCTCAGGCCCCCAACAACCCCCTAGCCTGGGGCTGAGGCAGGTTGGGCAGGGGCCACCAGAGCCTGACCTTCCTCCTTCCCTCCTTAGACCTTCAGGGCCCATAGCCTGCCCCCCGCCATCCTCTGCAACATGCCCCCAGAGCCCGAGCCTCTACAACACAGCCCCCTTCACCTCTGCCTGGCCCCCCGGCCGCCCCCACCCCCAGACCTCACCATCTCCCAGAAACATGATGACATTCTTAGCCACGTTGGTGTTGAGAGTCTGAAGCCTCAGGGCATTTTTCAGGGTCTGCTGAGCTTGGTCTCGCCAGTACTTGGGATCTTTCTCTTTCTCTGCGGAGACAGAGAGGCAGAGTTACTCAGCAGGAGCGGGGCAGCTCCCCCAGCCATTACAGACCCCACCTTCTCCTGGTGATGGCGGGCTGCCTGCAGTCTGCAGCAAGCAGCTGCTGCCCCATCCCAGACAGCCATCCTGAGGTCTGCCAGCCTCTGCCAGGCCAAACAAGCCTGAGGACTCTGGGTCTTCTCCCCACACCCGAGAGTGGAGGAAGCAAGGCTCAGAGATGCCAAGCGACTCGCCCAAGGCCACACAGCTCTGGCAGACACTGGCAGAGCTGGGCTTCCCTCCAAAGCCCACACTCTTTCCTTCTACCCAGTGGAGAGACATTGTTCTCAGGCAGCAAATGAACAGTGCGCGCACAATCAGGAGGGTAATGTTTAACCTATTCAAGAGAACAAGCTACTTCCAATGGCAGGAACTCTCAGATGTATCCCAGCTATCAATTATAAACTCTGCTTGGCTTATTCATTAAAGTAGGCTCGGCAGGAGCCTGACTCAGCAACAGCTATTTAGCAGGGCTGGAAAGCAAGGCTTGCCTTTCTGTTTACCGTAACAAACTAAAAGGAGCCAGGTACAGCCTCACTCTTCTTAGCATAAACTGGCCAAGAAGATGCTCTGGGTCCCTCATTCCTGGGAAAACCAGGAATGCCTTCTTTTCTCTCTCCGTCTCTCCCCACCCGCCCCCCCCCCCCACGTCCATGGGTTGAGTCATCAATTTTCCAGTGGAAAGAACACCCCAGTGCCTGACAGCCCTCGCAGAACAGTTGCTGCGCGGAGAAGCCGAGCTCCCTGGTCCTCAGTCTCCTCCCCGTCAGATGCGGGTGTTTGCACCCTCAGGGTCTCATGAGGACAGGATTAGATAAGGCAACACACGGACCTACAGGAGAGGATCAACACCCCGCTCCCAACAACTCCACGCCAGTTCCGCACTCCCCTTTCCTTCCAAGCAGAGGCCCCAGATCCCTGTCCACTGGGATCAGGGCCCTCCCACCTCCTGTTGGTTTCTCCTCTGTGCTAGGGCCCCACCAAATCTGCCCATCCAGGCACAGAAGCCTCGAGAAGGGCGCTCCTCAGGGATTCTCTTTCAGCGGCCTCCATTGCCCGGAAGGAAGGCCGAGGCCATGAGAGGTGGGAGGGTCATGTCCAAGGTCATGTTACACATTCACGGCTGAAGACACAGGCCTCAGCCTGTGGCCCAGCTCAGGCCCAGGCTCGTAGCGCGGGTGAAGAGCACAGCTTTCCTTTTTTTATGGTTGTGCTGGATCTTTGTTGCTGCACGTGGGCTTCCTCTAGTTGCAGAGTGCTTCTCGTTGGAAGAAACCCACGTGTGGAATCTTCCTGCATGGTCCTGAACCCACGACCCCCGGGACTGAACCCATGAACCCCGCGCTGGCAGGGTTCTCAACCACTGGACCACCAGGGACGCCCCCACATCGCTTCCTTCTTACGCACGGCGCCCAGGCTCGTGCCAAGTGCCTCCCCCTCCCCAGCAGCCTGACGGAGAGGCTACCATTACCTCCTCCACATTACGGAGTGGGGAAACTGAACATCGTGAGATTTGAGCCGCAGAGGAGCCGGGAACCCACGCTGTGTGGCAGTGCTCTTGCGTGGGGCAGGGACACGGGAGGAAGCCGTTCTCACCTAAAGCCTGGGAGCTGCCCGTGTCCCACTCCCCTCCAGCGGCCCCATCCTCACCCCGATCCTTTAGCCTACCACCTTCACGCCGGCAGCCCCCAGCACCAACCCTCTCTTTCAGACCTCCCAGCTGGAGGCTCCTGCTGGAGCACAGAGACCATGGTCCTTCCATCCAGCTGAGTGCGTTTATGCAAGTTCCTGTCACTTGAATTTCTGTTCCAGGAAAACTAGAGGACAGAGCTACTCACAGGCAGTTCTAGGACTGAAAGACGTAAAGCCTGGGCAAGTGCCCTTGGCCAGTGGTTTTGTTTTGTTTTTTAACTTGGATTTTCAAATAGAAGTTGTTGTTTTTTCTCAATTGAAGTATAGCTGATTCACCACATTGTGTTCTTTTCTGCTGCACACCAAAATGACTCATTTCATTCAGTTCAGGTGCTCAGTCGTGTCCGACTCTTTGTGACGCCACGGACCGCAGCACGCCAGGCCTCTGTGTCCATCACAAGTTGCCAGAGCTTACTCAGACTCATGCCCATCGAGTCGGTGATACCATCCAACCATCTCATCCTCTGTCGTCCCCTTCTCCTCCTGCCTTCCATCTTTCCCAGCATCAGGGGCTTTTCAAATGAGTCAGCTCTTCATATCAGGTGGCCAAACTATTGGAGCTTCAGCTTCAGCATCAGTCCTTCCAATGAATATTCAGGACTGATCTCCTTTAGGATGAACTGGTTGGATCTCTTTGCAGTCCAAGGGACTCTCAAGAGTCTTCTCCGATACCATAGTTCAAAAGCATCAATTCTTCGGTGTTCAGCTTTCTTTATAGTCCAGCTCTCACATCCATACATGACTACTGGAATGAACCTCAGTTATTGACATGTCTTTTTTCTTTCCATATTCTTCTCCATCACGGTTTATTCCAGGATATTGAATACAGTTCCCTGTGCCACACAGTAGGACCTTGCTGTTTATCCATTTTATATGCAAGAGTCTGCATCTGCTAACCCCCAACTCCGTGGGCTACTGGTTTTGATCAGGCATCTACTAGCTGTGGGCGGGTTTCAATCTCCCTCCTGCCTTCCTCCCACATATGACCACAGTGCCAAGGCTTTGGTCAAGGAGCTTCTTTGGCCATTTGGGTGCCATCTGGGTGGTGATGAACTTCTGCCTCTCCTGCCCTCCCCCCGGCACCTGGCACACGCCCTGGAGCCAGGCTGCCCTCAGCCTCCCTATTGCCGTTGCTTCTTCTCCAGGTGAGCCCTCTACCTGTTTGCCAGTTCCCTGCTCCGCTTGCTCCCCGGGGCACTGGGAGTCTGGCGAAGGCACAGCCCTTGTCTTTCTCACCAGCGCTATGCCAGGGTCCAAGAAGGGTTTGGTGGACGTCAGACTGACTTCATGGTCTGAGGATGGTTTAAGCGACGGTGGCTTTGGACAACTGAGCATCAGGAGGTTATTGTTTTCGGAGACCATTAAAGGACACTCGGAAATCCTTGCGCTGTAACAAATGCTACATGAAGAGTTCTTATCAGTACGTACTATAGGAGTCCATTTACACGAAGCCCCAAAACAGGCGAAACTTGTCTAAGGTAGCAAGAGGAAGCCTAGTCATTTCCTCTTCCCTGCTTGGGGCGGGGTGGGGGGGGGGGTGGCACAGGAAAGCCCTTGGCGTCCCATGACTGGAAACGTCCTTTGTTGATCTGGGTGATGGTTACATGGGTACCAAATTATGTCAAAACTCATCAAGCTGTATATTTAAGATTTGTGCTGCTGCTGCTGCTAAGTCACTTCAGTCGTGCCCGACTCTGTGCGACCCCATAGACGGCAGCCCACCAGGCTCCCCCGTCCCTGGGATTCTCCAGGCAAGAACACTGGAGTGGGCTGCCATTTCCTTCTCCAGTGCACTTTGCTGTAAGTTACACCTAATTACTTTTTTAAAGATTGGTTTTTTGATGTGGACCATTTTTAAAGTCCTTATTGAATTTGTTACAATTTATCACTTGTTTTACAGCCTTGGAGTTTTTGCCCATCTTAGCTGGTCAAGCTTAGCTAAGCTAAGCTTAGCTTGCTCCCTGACCAGGGGTCAAACTCACACCCCTTGCATTGGAAGGTAAAGTTTTAACCACTGGCCTGCCAGGGAAGTCCCCTAATTTTTTTTTAAAAAGGAAAAGGCCATGATGTAACACTATTACACACCCATCAGAATGGCTAAAATGAAGCAGACATGAAAAATTAAAGAGCTGAATATTTGAAGATTTTTCATGTTGTCACTTTTTCATCTTCTCACGTTTCATCCACCTACTTGTCTTTCACCCAAGAGGGCTGTGAGTGCTGAGAAAGCAAGAACTCAGTCCCAGAGTGATGTTGGGCCCCCAGCAGCCACACTGAAAGGCATCATGCGATCACAGCAGGAGCAACGGCCTGGGAGCCTGGCAGCTCAGGTTCAGTCCCCAGGCCTGCTGTGGACGTGCTGTGTGACCTGGGAGGGCCAGTCCCTTCTCTGCACCCCAACCTCCTCTTCCGTTGAAATATATTCTGCCCATGAGCCCCTGCTCCCTGCTTGACACTGTGGCTGTCCCCTTTAATTCCCACAGCAGCCCTAAGGAGGAGAGATCAGAATCTCCACCGAGCAGATGGAGAAATCAAGGCTCAGGGAAGGCAAGTTGGGGGACTCCCAGTCACATGATGGAGTGAGCCAAGGAGGACTCCCCTTCTACCACAGACACTGAAATGCTGAAGGAAAAAACAACTGAGCATAGTGTACAGCTTGAAAAAGGAAGGCAGAAGGCAGAAAAGGGGAGCAGAAGGGAAATTCCCAGGAGGCAGAAATTAAGCTGATATTGAGGGACCCTTGGAGTCCCCGAGCAGACACGAAACAGTTGAGACTGTTTTCAGGTACATGTTTTGCCTGGGAGATATGGAAGAGTTGGAGAGAGAAAGCCAGTCATGAAATGTGAACTCAGTTCCAAATCTGAAGGACTTTCCTGGTGCCACAGTGAAGAATCCATCTGGCAGTGCAGGGGACGCAGGTTCGAATCCTGGTCCGGGAAGACTCTACATGCTGTGAGGCAACTCAGCCAGTGCGCCACGACTCCAAGCCCACCCTCTACTACTAGAGAATTCCCGTGCAAAGCAACGAAGACCCAGTATAGTAAAAAATAAATCAAATCACAAAATACTCCAAATCTGAGCCTGAATTTTAAGTGCAAGAGCCCCAAACTGAGAAATTAACATAAACACTCTTACAGGATTGACTGAAGAATCAAACAGAATACCACACTGTAGAAACACTTTCATGTGAGTTTCCAATAGGAAACATAAACTGCAAAAACAAAAAAAATGAATAAAACTCCTTGAAGGTGAGTTTTAAAGCAAGAATTACAAAATATAAAGAAATGTTCTATCAGGGGTTTATAGAAGACTTTATAGAGTAAAAGTTCTATTTCAGATTCCTAGAGATAAGAGAGACTAGAAACAGCAATTAAAGAATAATATAAAAGGAAGAAGGCTGATTTTCCAACACAAGCACATGTAGTAGCTGGGATTTCCTGCTTTGAACATTTGTTTCCAGCTCTTAAATACTGCGGGTGACTCTACGACCCTGACCACAGACACTGCCCTCATCCTATCCCAGCAATACTAGGCCTCCCACTCCATCCACCCTTGCCCCCAGTCCTACCTGGCACTAAGGAGCTGGCAAGACAGGTACCAATAGCCAGCACTAAGAATGGTGAAATCATGGCGTACTCCAAGACCTGCTTTCTCTCTGGAGCCCAGAGGTGTGATGGATGTGGGTGGGAAAGGTGGGCTGCCAGTGGTCAGCAGTTAATTGATGTTCCAATCCTAGAAATTAAAAAAAAAGAAAGGCATGAAAGTCACAGCTCCAGAGGTCATTTGTTCATTCACTTATTTGTTTGTTGACTTATTCATTTCCCACTTATTACAGGAGGCTAGGCATTAGGATGCCAAATTGGAGTGGTCCCTCCCTCAGGAAGCTTAACCACACAAAAAGCTCTAGAGAGGCATAAATGAATTCTGTGCTGCCAGCTGATCCCTTCTCATTCCTCAAGTGAAGGCTCACTTTCAGCCCATCTGAAGCCCAGAAGCCATCAGAGTTTAGCTTTTCTGCATAGTGCTTCTCAAGCTGCAGGATGCATCAGAATTTTCCAGAGGGCTTGTTGAAACAGATTCCAGTACCCCCAACCCTGGCCCGGAGACCCCGATTGCATTTCTAACAAGCTCCCGGATGCTGCTGCAGCTGCTGACTCACGGACCCTTCTGTGAGAAGCTCTGTTCTGGAACATCCGTCTTCAGCCTTGGATTACCCATGTCCCAAGTACATCAGAGATAAAACAGAGAGTCCACCTGTTCTCATAGGGACACCTACGTTTGCTCTTATAGGACAACGATATTTGCAATGATCTCTTCTACAGCTTGTCACTTATGGCAAGAGATATAAAAACTATACAAGCGACATACAGGACAAGATTGGCTTACAAGTGCGATAATTTTGGACAGTGACATTTTAGATGACTGATTATTTTTTCACTGTTGTTTTTCCAAATTTTCCTTCTGTGTTGAGATGTTACCTTTATAATTTTTTTAAAATGTTATTTTTTAAAAAGGACTGAAAGGAGACACACCGGAATGTTCACTGTGGTTTTCTACGGGTAGTAAGATTGTAAATGACTATTTCTGAGCAGGGTACTAACTCTGTTGAGAAATGTACTAACCCTGTTGCGTATACATGTTACTGGAAGATGAGAAATTTTAAACGGCAAGAGTTGCACTGGAAAATAATGTTACTATTTTCACCAAAACCAAGATAAAAATGATTATTTCATTTGTTATGGGAAACAGCATAACATTCTACCACAACAGTGGCATGCGACATAAGAAACCACCCTACTCCTGGAAAAGGGATCTTGATTCTTGATTCAAGCCTAAAAAGGCGCATGGGGGCAATTCCCCGGCAGTCCGGTGGTCAGGACTCTGCGCTCCCACTACAGGGGACATGGGTTTGATCTCGATCCCACATGCCCCTCAGTGCGGCCAAACTAAATGAATCAGTAAAAGGTGCCTGGGGCATTCCGGCGCCCACAGACAGGGCTCACCAGCTCTCCATCCCACAGAGCACCCAGCGTGCCTCAGACATGTCATCTAGCCGGATAGCCTGTGCTGGGGCAGAGCAGGGGGAGGCAGCGCAGGAAGGGAAGCTCCGGGACTGAAAGGAAGTGTCCTCCATCTAACAGCACTTAACTCTGCGTGGTGGGATTTCAGATGACTGTTAATGCTTGAAGTCTACTTTAGTTTCCAAACATTACTAGAGTCTATTCTAACATCAGAAAAAACAAGTAGTTAAATTGATATACAATATCAAGACAATCATAGCCTGTGCTTCTCTGCTTTTTTCTGTTTTGCTTTTGGTTTTTATAGGCGTATAGTTGCTTTACAATGCTGTGTTACTTGTACCTTCTATTTTGAAAGTAATTCCTTCCTGGTCCTTGTCACCCACCACACGGAGCGCTTCTAAGAGCGGGGACCGTGCCTTATTTGTTTCTACTCCAGTACTTGGTACAGTATCCATTTACATCAGTCGAAACTCAGTGGTCTAAGAGCTGGAGGTAGGGAGGAATCACCCCCAAATCCTCCCTTTTTGTGTGCGGAAAAGTCCAAGTGTTGGCAAGGGATTGGGATTACCAGAGTATCTGTTCACTGCTGGTAGGCATAGATTGGTACAACCGCTGTGGTAAACCGACGGCATCCATCAAGGGGACACCATACATATGCCCTCCGGCCCATTGAGCCTCAACAAAAATGCACGTGTGTTCATCAAAAGATGTATGTAAGAACATTCACATCAGCCCTGTTCATAACGGCCTCAAAACTCTGTCCATCTTTGGTGAGACGGATAGATGCGTCGTATGGGTTCACGAGGAGGAAATCTACACAACAATGAGAACGAATAATTGAGAAGAATATACATCAACAGGGATGCCTCCTGTGAAGGTGAGGTTCAGTGACGGAAGCCGACCCGGGAGTATATATCGTGACTCTTAATGATGGTTGTTGGTGTTTAGTCGATAAGCCATGTCCAACTCTGAAGTTTAAAGCATACTGGCATGAAGACATTTGGAGAACGGTTGGGACTGGTACTGGGGAGCAGGGATGAAGGGAATATGAAGAAATAAAACAAAACCTGAGCTCATGATAGAAGCCCATACATTGAGGAATAGGACTTACTCAACCGTCTGCACCACAGGTCCACAGCACACACATCAATGAGGAGAAAAGAAAGTGAAGGAGGCCCCAGGAGCTCTCCAAGGCTCAGCCGGCCCTGCCTGGCCCTTCTTGCCTCTTTCCTCTGCTGGCCTGATGCTCTGTGAGAGTGAAGACCCACCTCTTCCCCATTGCTGACTCCCAACCCCGTGCACACAGAACTGGCTCTGTAAACGCTAAGATGCAAAGTCCCATGATTCAGGATGGAATGCTCTGAATTTTGGCCCCAGGGCTGTGGCTTTGAGAAAGGTCTGTTCTGAAGACAAACAGGTGCCTTTTCCCCATTGCCTCAGCCTGGGAAGGAGAGGAGGCAAGAATCTAGGAAACCAGGGTCTCCTAGGAAACCCCAGGGCCAGTCGCCCTTGTTGGCTCCTCTTCTCGGCCCCCACCCGGACTCAGAGGCTCCAAGTCTGCTTCCGGGTGGGTGGCCCTGGGCGATGGGCTCCGTGGGGCTCCGTCTGGGGCTGCAGGGACCCCGGCTGCCCACCACCCTCTGCCAGCGCTCTACCAGTTCAGAATGGAGCCTCGGGATGTGTGCCAGCCCCCCCCCACCCCCGCCCCCCACCTCCCAGCCAGACCATCTCTGCCAGGCTCCCAGCTATGTGCCCTGATTATGCACAACAAGCGTGCAGAAGCCCTGGCTGGGCTCGGCCCTGCAGGAGGAGCAGCTACTTGGTAGGTTAGGGGAGGAAGCGGAGGCTGGGCTTTGGCCCTGAGGACTGACTCAGCATCCTGGGACAGAGGGCCCTGGAGCCCCTTGAAGCTGGGCAGAAAGCCAGCCCTGGATCAGGCCTCAGAAGGTCCAGGACAAACGACAGAGTAACAGGACTGATACAAATCACTAGCGCTTCTTGGGCACTCGGATCCAGCCCTGTGCTAACAACAGTGTATATCTGTGTTTCCACTTAACAAGTGCTGTTAGATCCCGTTTTACGGTTCAGGAACCTGAGCAAAGGCTCTCAGCTAGTCCATGGCCAAGCACAATTCAATCTCCAGCGGACTCAACCTCCTGGGGCCTCGGTTTCCCCACCACGGAGAGGGAGAGCGACCAGTGCCTACCCTTCCCCACCACAAGAGCAAACAGAAGCCACACGAATCTAGGGCAGGATCTCTGGCAGGGTGGGAGTCAGCCTGGGGCGAGCCCTACCTGAGGGGCCGGGCCAGACGGGTGAAGAAGCACACCAAAGCCAAGGTCAGCACCAGGAGGAGGAGGCTGAGGACCGCTGTGAGGACCAGGTCCAGGGTGGGGGACAGCAGGGCCATCTTGAGCCAAGAGGGCCCCACGGAGCAGCCACCACAACCCGGAACACTCAGTCACACGAGCCCTGGACACCTGCTCCAAAGCCCTGGGTCAGTGGCCCTGACCTGGCTTTGCTCCTTGGGGTTAATCTTTGCGGATTAGCCCGGGAGGGGTGAAACGGGAGGAGGGGCAATCCCTGAGGCTCTCCTCCCGCAGGCTAGTCCACCCCCACTTGAGGCCTGGCCCTTCCTCCTTCACGCCCAAACATTACTGAGCATCTGCTGGGTACCCGGCTCTATTCAAGGTACTAAGGACTCAGTGGGGAACAGGACAGACACCTTCTGTTTTCCTGGAGATTCTTGACCAGCTAGGGTAGGAAAAGCACCTACTATGTGTCCGTCATTGTGCTGGGCACCTTGTGGGATAAAAGCACAGAAGGAAAGGAACCCCTACCTGGGGTCATGATCTTTTTTTCTTTTTTTTAAACACTAATGTATTGGATGATTCTGCTTTGCCAAAAGAGAATTCCTAAAAACTTAAAAAGAAATATATAGCCAAGACATGGTAGCAACCCAAATGTCCATCAACAGATGAATGGATAAAGAAAATGTGGTACACACACACACACACACACACACACAGGAATATTACTCAGCCATAAAAAAATGAAACCGTGCCATTCACAGCAACGCAGATGGACCCAGGGACCATCATACCAAGCAAAGCAAGTCAGATACAGACAAACACCATCCAACACTGCCTACAAGTGGAATTCAAAACAACGGTACCAACGAACCCACCCACAAGACAGAAACAGACTCATAGACCCAGAAGGCAAACCCACTGGTGCCAAAGGGGAAAAGGCCACGAGGGAGGGACAAATTGCACAATCGTTTTTTCCCAGCACTAGCTGCCGCTCCAACCCATTTCCACGGCCAGGAACCTGTGTCTGCTCTGAATCAGCCAGAGAGGTGAACCCATGTCCAGAATGAGAGCAACTGTTCTTACTGAGCACTTCCAGATGAAGGAAAAACAGATGCTCAGAGGTGTAATGATGGAGTTGGAATTTGAACCCGGATCTACTGGCCATCACAGCTGTAACCCCAACCCCAGCACTGCTTCAGGTCTGAGATTGTACCAGCCCTGCAGGGCGGCAAGAAGGCTTCAGTCAAGCCTCAGCCAGGGGTGCAAACCCAGCCATCACCAGAGAGGCAGCAACACAGGCTGGAGGGCGCTAAACCGCCACCTGCCTAGAGGGGCCTTTCCTGCTTCCCAAGTGTCCCCAACTCCCTTTTCATTTTTCTTTGGTGGTGGTGGTTTGGTTGCTAAGTTGTGTCCGACTCTTGCGATCCCATGGACAGAGGAGGCTGGCAGGCTACAGTTCATGGGATTCTTCAAGCAAGAATAGGGGTGGGTTGCCAATTCCTTCTCCAGGGGATCTTCTCAACCCAGGAATCAAACCCGGGTCTCCTGCATTGTAGGCAGATTCTTTACCAACTAAGCTACAAGGGAAGCCCTTCATTTTTCTTTGGCTTCCGACAACCTCTCAAGTCAGGATGGTGATTATAGTTCCCAGCTTATAGATTCAGAAGCTGAGGTCCAGAGAGGTGAAGGCGCTGCACACCCACGGGGCCTGGGTGCCTGAGAGACCAGGCCTTTTCCGATTATACGTCCAGCCTCCTGGGACACCTCAGATCCCACGGAGCAAAGCACCCAAGGTTGGTGGGGGGAGATGCTTTTACCCTCTTGGTGCCAAGGGAGAGACCCTTCTCCTGGCGACAGAAAGCCCACTGGGCTCACTATGAAAACAGGAAACCCATCGCATTACTCCCTTAAATATTTTTCTTTCTCACTTTGCATCAGATCCTCACCACACCCTAATGATATAGGCAGGGTAGATGTGGGAAAATGAGGCTTATCAGGAAAGCCGTTCTGAGCTGTCACCAGCCAGCAAGTCCGGTTCAAGTCCCAGCTCCATCACCGCCCAGCTGCCCAATGCTGGTCAGCTCCCGCATCAGAGAGCTGCTGCCTTCTCCTCCCAACGTCTCTCTCCCATTTAGGAGACCCCAGAGGCAGGCCAGGTGCTGAAATGTGGCGCACCTCGTCCCGCCCGTGCGCACTCAGTCGTGTCCGGCTCTCTGCGACCCCATGAACTGTGGCCCGCCAGGCTCCCCTGTCCATGGGATTCTCCAGGCAAGAGTACTGGAGTGGGCTGCCATTCCCTTCTCCAGGGGATCTTTCCAGCCCAGGAATCGAACCTGGGTCTCTCAGACAGCAGGCAGATTCTTCACAGTCTGAGCCAGGAGGGAAGCCAGCAGTACTGGAATAGGTTGTCACCTCCTAGTCCAGGTTAGCTTCCCAACCCAGGGGATGGACCCGCACCTCCCGCATCTTCCCAACCCAGGGGATGGACCCGCCCCTCTCGCATCTTCCCAACCCAGGGGATGGACCCGCATCTCTCCCATCTTCCCAACCCAGGGGATGGACCCGCACCTCCCGCATCTTCCCAACCCAGGGGATGGACCCGCCCCTCCCACATCTCCTGCATTGGCAGGAGGATTCTTTACCCCTGCACCGCCTGGGAAGCCCATACTTGATCTTACTTTAATCCTTATTAACTGAGAGCTAGATACAATCATCCCCCTTTCCAGGTGAGGGAAAAAGGCCCAGGGGCCGTGGTGAAGAGGATCCAGGGTTACACTGATGGGAGGTGCAGAGCCAGGCCTTCACAGGGCTCCACGTGGGCCCTACCCAGGGGTCACCCCTGTTCCAGACTCTTCCCACCGCAGCTCACCCAGGAGCGCTCCCCACCCCCACTGAGCTCCAAAGCCCGAGATACCCTTTATAGCTCCCCTATTCACCAGCCTAATAAATCAATATGAGGCCTCAGGAGTGTCACTGTGCGCTCCCTAGCAGTGCTTGGTGCGGGCAGTTATTTGTCCTTGGGAGCCCCCAGTCTAGAGGTCACAGTTCAACAATGTCTGGGCTGGGAAGGGTTCTTTGACCAGATCTTCCCAAGTGTCCCCGACCACAAAAATCACTCTGGGTGACTGCAGGAAAAGTCCTGTTTCCAAATGGTACCCAGGGAGGTGCATAGCCTGGCAAGTGTATGAGGGAACTTTATGGGGTGATGGAAGTATTCTTTACAGTATTCTGGGGGGTAAAGTGTATAAACACGTAAAAATTCATCCAGGGGCAATAGCCCCCACCTTGCCTGAACTGTTAGGTGAGAAAGATCTGCCGATATGTGAGTTAAGGAAACACTGGGAAAGAAAAGGCATCCTGGGGGTGGCTGCATTCACATTTTTAAAGAAATTAAAGAGACATGACACCCCCCCCCCCACCTAATTAATTCTTAGCCCCCACCCCCACCTCAAACCTACTCAGAATCTCCCAGGGCAGAGCCTGGCAAGTCATCCCACGAGCTGATTAGTTTGAGAAACATTGCCTTAGAGATGATCCCATTGCCCAGATGGGAAGACTAAGGCCTAAAGAAGATAAAAGACTTACCCTGGGTCTCCCAGCTCCTCCTCCCCATAGACATGCACCGAGATCAGTCAGAACCAGCCAGTGCCTCTGGGCTATCAGCTGGGCCTTGGCTTTTTCAAGGAACTGTGGCCGAAGAGAAGGCCTAAATGTTCCCGGTGCTTCCGGGGGCGGGGCAGGGGCGGTGTGGGGAATGGGATGGGAGCTGGAGGGGGTCTGGCACCACCAGACGGGGCTGCAGCAGCTGCCTGGAGAGAGGGAGCCACCGAAGATAAGCCTAGGAACATTTCAGCTGCAGGGTCAGAGAGAGGGGACGCAGAATCGCTCTTGCAGCCAAGCCCAGCATCTCTGGCAAGCCTTGCTGGCTGGGAGTTTATTCATTCAGGACGGAAGTTATTTACGGTTGTTGCCATGAAGCAGCCTCCGGGTGAAGGGCTCTGGAAGGAATGTGTGGTGGTCAGAGTGGGCTGCAGGTCAGACCCAAGGACAGACTTCCCTGGGAGGGTGGCAGGCCAGGTGCTGGGATAGAGTGAGACCTCTAGCCGCTGCTGACAGCACCCCATCTTGGCAGAAAACAGACACGGGAGTGCCTGGGGAGGCTTGGTGTCAGTCTTGCCTGCTGCCAAGCCGTGGCACCCTCAGAGCTGTAATAAGATGCCAGCTGTCTCTCCACCACCACCTCCACCCGCCCCAATCCAGGCACCTCCAGCCTCAGCCCCTCTGCACACTGCGTTCCCTGGTCTGGAATAGGTCTCGAATGTTCCCTGCTGTCCACCCAATGAAGTCCTCCCATCACCCTTACCCCCTCGACCTCAGCTCTGCTGGGCTGCCCAGCACCCCGCCCAGGACCTGGAGGCAGTTACAGCTCCTGCCCTAGAAGCCGGGTGCTCAAGACCTGGAGCACATATATCAGAGTCTTAGAGGCCCATGGGTGGTCGCTCCTCACCACGGGGTGAGCTCCTAGCGAGCAGGGATCTTGTTCTGTGGATGGCGGCCGCCCTGTGGCTGGCAGAGCCCAGCGCACAGCTGGCCGGCCAGGCAGGAATGTGGGTAGGTGGGTGGGAGGGTGGCAGGTCAATGCTGAATGATGGAGGAGGCGGCTCGGCAGCAGGAAGCGAGCCCTGGAGCCAGGGCTCCAGTTTCAGATCCCTCCTCTCAAGCCAGGGTTGGGGGCACTCAGGGCCAGTGAGCCCACCCCTGGAGCCTCAGGAGTCTCGTCGGCAAAGTGGGAGACAACAGAAGCCATAGGGTCATTGTAAGGATTGTATGAGTTAGTACACAGGAAAGCTTAAAATAGAGCCCGGGATGTGGCAAGCGGGCAGTGAGAATCACCGGCAGCCGCGGCCGCTGGGCAGCGCAGGGACGGACCTGGAGGCGAGTGGGCCGGCGAGAGGCTGGCACCGAGAACGGACAGACCCTTCCCTGCCCACTCAGCCGGAGGTCATTCCCCCTGGGCACACCACAGACCTGCCTGCCTGGGAGGTCCAGGAGGTCTTTCTCGCTCCAAGACTCCAGAAACTGAAAAGCCTGCCTGGCTACTGGGCACCTCCAGCCGGGGGAGGAGTTAGTTAAGATATGGAGGTTCCGGTTCCTAGAGTCATCCGTCTGTCTGTCTCTCTCTCACAGACAAAGCACCCAGCTGGTGGCCTGCCACTTCCTTTTCCTCCTGAAGAAGGAAGAAGCAGACCACCTTGGGTCAGTGGGGAAGCTTCCATGGAGTGGGGAGGAGAAGAGCCAGGCTGGATGGATGGTGGGGTTAAAACGAATAGAGAGAGCGAGCGCTCCGTACAGGGGAACCCAAAAACGCAAAGGCAAGGAGGCAGCAATGTGGCATATAGAAGTCCGTTGGTGACAGAGGACAAAGTCAGCCAGGACAGACCACACAGAGGGCTTTGCTCCCTGAGGTCAGCAGAGTCAAGAGCAGGCGCTCGACAGGCCCCACCTGATTTACATGCCTCCTGTTGACCTTTCACAGATGAGGACTCTGAAGCTCAGATGGTCTGCCGCTCGCCCAAGGCCACACAGCAGAGCCGGAACCAAAAGCCTCAAGGGTCTGAGTTCTAGAGCTGGAGGTTTTTCTGCGGCTCTCTGGGGCGCCTGGCCCAGTCTAGGTGCCACACACTGGCTCCGCGGGCAAAGGACTGAAGCCAGTCAAGGTTCACCCGGAGAGAGGAGAGCTGGCAGCAGGGAAGTGGGGGAGGGAGAGGGCAGGGCTCAGAGACGCCGTGCCCGGGCGCCTGGGCAGAGGAGGGTCCGGGATGCTCCCACACAGGCTCCCCCCTCCCATGGGAAGGACATGTTCCCAAGCCACCTTGTTTGGGGCCAAGCCCGGGAGCTGAGAGGCGTGGGGAAGGGGGAAGTGTTTTACATCCGAGGTGTTTGCATCCTACTCAGCACTCTTGCAGCGGGAGCCTCTC
The DNA here is from genome assembly GCF_042477335.2 of Ovis canadensis. Classification (NCBI taxonomy): domain Eukaryota; kingdom Metazoa; phylum Chordata; class Mammalia; order Artiodactyla; family Bovidae; genus Ovis; species Ovis canadensis. Next base: position 250,488,218 of record NC_091246.1, read on the forward strand.
TGGTGCCAGGAGACGAGCTGTCCCATGCTTACTCTCACAGCGGACAAGAAACAAAAGGCACAGAGAGGGTGTGCAACCTCCCCAGGGCCACACAGCTGTCAACAGAAGGAACAGGCCACCAGCTAAGACTTCCGGCACTGTCATGGGGAGCACGGGGCAGTCTGTGAGGCACAGCATGGATGCCAGTGTCTTGGAATTCCAAACGTTAGTGGTCCCTGTCAACTGAAAAGAACATTTCAAATTGAGCCTATTCTAGAAAAATCCTTATTTTACATACTTGGTCATTACACCTGTGATAAAAATAGCATATCTTTTCATAGCTCTTGCTGTGTGCCAGACATTGTTCTAAGCATTACCTATATTAATTCATTCAGTCTCCACAACAGCTTACTAGGTAGGCACTATGATTACACCCAACTTCGGTTCAGTTCAGTCACTCAGTCGTGTCTGACTCTTTGCGACCCCGTGGACTGCAGCACACCAGGCCTCCCTGTCCATCACCAACTCCCAGAGCTTGCTCAAACTCATGTGCATTGAGTCAGTGATGCCATACACCCCACTTCCAGATAACAAAACATAAGCACAGAGAGGTTAAGCACCTTATCCAAGATCACACAGCCAGAAAGCGACCAAGTCAAGAATTCAACATTGCATGTGGATGTTCCTGTCTCCCGGGGCCAAGTGTAAACTCCTAGAGCAATCAGTAAGGCTAGAAACAAACCACATCTTTCCTACCTGCAATGTGTACGTGATGTGTGTGTGGATTAATGGAATAGACACAGCTACCATTTGACTCACACGACTCACACTCACGATACACTCTTCCTGAATGTGCACCTCAGCCCCTGCGGGAGGGCTTCTTACCCCCGACTTCATCAAAGACAGGTGAGATGACTTGCCCCAGGTCACACCAAGAGTGGCTGAGTCCAAGTCTTTGATCCCAGGAGGCCTGTCTGGCAGAGGGGACCACCCAGGGTGTGCGGGGTTGGGGGGAGGGGCGGACCTCGGTTGGAGGCCCGTCTCCAGCCCTGGACACACCCCTCCTCCCCCACCATCCCCCACTTTGGCTGGCCCTCTTGCAGGACCCTGGACCACCGTGGCTGCCCTCCCCGCCTGCCCCCACTGCGCCACGTGCCCTGGCAGCCTTCCCTGAGGAGAAGAAACCTCCATTCCACAGACGGCCCACACAGGCCCTGCAAGCTGGGGGGGCTGAGGTGGCTCTGGACTTCAGAGAAATGGGCCATGAACTAGTAACCTTCTGGGTGGCAGCCAACACAAGCAGTATCCCCGGTGGCGTGTGTCTGGTTTCTCGAATGCCTTGCTCCCGTCGGAACAGGAAGGGCATGGATATTCCCAGCGACAGGTCTCACTGCCCCAGGCCCACAATAACAGCGCTCCTCACATTCCCAGGGAACCTTCCAGCGGATGGAGGCTCCTTGCACTCCTGCATTTGATATCCCTGCTGACTCTGGGAGGGCGGGAATGCACCCTGCACCTCGGGCAGAAAATATGGGCCTGCAGAGGTGAGGGTCCCAACCAAGGGGTGCGCAGCTGAGCAGAGCCCCCATCGCTTGCTGGCTTTGTGACCTTGGGCACGTCACTTGCCATTTTTGGGCCTCAGTTTTCTCACGGGTCCAACGGCAACCATCACAGTGCATACCTGTATCACTGGGCTATCATCAGAACGAATTTCACAACAAACAGTAAGACAAAGACCCAGGGCTTGGCCCATATTAAACACCCAAAGTAAATGTTAGCTAGTAGGAGAAGTGATAACAAGGGTGCCAGGCACTAAGCGCTTTCCAGGCCTTCCCTCGTCTAATCCTCACAGCACACAGTATGGGCAATCGCTGCTCCCACTGCACAGAGAAGTTAAGTAACTCAGCCAGGGTCACACAGCTGTCAACAGGAGGACCACTGTGAAGAGGGAAGGGGAGAAGCCCAATGACTGAAGCACCTACTACACACCGGGAGCTTTTTGTTCAACCTTCCAAGAACCCAGCCAGGTGGGAATTACCAGTTCGGGTCAGAAGAGAAAACTTGAGGCTCAGAGAGGGGGCGGGGGGTGCAGGGTCACACTGCAACCACATGGGAGAGCTGGGATGCAGGCCAGGCATGTCTGGCTCCATATCCAGGGCACTGGCAGCCCCAGCCCAGTCACATGCAGGACAACTTCCATCAGAGGCACCATCACGGACAGCAGATGCCGATGCCTCCGCCACCCCCAGTACAGGGAGCCCGGCGTGAGTGTGCCATGTGACGTGTGTATGTGTGTGTGTGTGTGTGCACACGCGCACACACACACACACACACACATGCAGCAGAGCCCTGGCAGTGAGCAAAGCAGGGCTCCCATTGTGCGTGCGTCCAGCCCCGTGACCGGTCCTCACGTCAGGCTGTTGCCTCTGCCCCCAGACCGGCTCCTCCTGGGCCTCCACCTGACTGCAGCCTCCTCAGGACCTCTCCTATCTGGAACAGGCACTTAAGGGAGGGGTTTCAGTCACCCTGGCCCCCTCCCTCCCGGGTCAGCCCCTTTGGGTTTATAAGTTTACACAAAGGGGCTGAGATGCATGGTGACAGCTCAGAGTTACCAGTCAGAGTTGTGGCTGGTCACTCGAGGGCTGTTCTCTCATCTGAAAAGCTGGGACAATAAATGCCATTCCACTTCCAGAAACAGCTTCTTGAGAGGGAAGGAACTTTGCAAACTGTCAAGTGCTATCAGATATTTCTATTGCTTTCTGCTGCTTCCCCTTCTGAGGACTGTGGTGGACATTTGCTGTCATTTTTGGCCACCCAGACAGAATCCATTCTCCCTTCCTAATGATATTGCTGAGTTCCCTCGGGAAGCGACTCTCCCTTTTTCAGCCAAGTGGCCTGAGTCAGTCCTACCTCCAGCAGCTGCAGGTGGGTCCTGATGGCTGAAGTTGGAAGACTCTCCCCACCTGGGTGGTGTGATATGAGGGTGTGGGGCATTGGGGAGGTGCACTGTGTGGAGCCTGATGATAAAGCAAGCTCTCAGAAGGTAGAATAGAGAGATGCAGAGAATCTGAATCTTTGATGACATTGCTTGAGCCCCTGGATACAGCCATGCCTGAAGCCTACCTCTGAACATCCAAGTTATATGAGCTAATTACCTCCCCGTATTGCTTACTTTGGATTTTCTGTTACTTGGAGCATAGAGCCTGAGCTCAGACCTCCAGTGTAGCCCATTTTCCTCAGCTACTTACATTGTAAACAACCACATCATGTCACTCAGCTAGTTGTCACTATCAAAGGAAAAAATCTTGCAAACAAGTTAAAGATGGATCAGTAAGTTTCAAGGGGATGATAAAATGAGGCCAACCAATACAAGTTAGGTCTTCATGGAATCTGTTAACTAGTAGAATTGTAGAAAGTCCACGGAAAGGATTTGCCTAAAAACTCTTCTACATGCATGACTCAGACCCTCCGCTTCCAACAGGTTGTTGTCAGTTGAGTTTAACAACTCTTTGACCACCTGGTTCCAAGTGTCTACTACGTGCCTGGTCCTGTGCTGAGGGCCACAGGTCCAATCAGGCTTCTAGACCCTTTGGTCTAATGACGCTAGGTCACCAAACACATTTTCACTATAATTTACACAAAGCCCTAGGAGGCTGGCCTACAAGGGGGAAACTGCTGCACCCATTTCACAGAGAAGGAAATGGAGACTTAGAGGAGTGTAGTGGCTCTCCCAACCGCTACAGAGGGGCATGCTCTAGGGCCATGCCCCTGGGTCTGTGTGACTCCAATCCCTGTGCCTTGGATGGTGAGGACTGTGTTGGGACTGGCCTTTCTTGGAGGTAGTTTGCTCCACTTAGGGGCAATCAGAGGGCTTCACAGATGGCCCAGTGGTAAAGACACAGGAGATGCAGGCTTGATCCCTGAGCTGAGGATCCCCTGGAGGAGGCAATGGCAACCCACTCCAGTATTGTTGCCTAGAAAATTCCATGGACAGAGTGACTGGCAAGCTGTAGTCCATGGGGCCACAAAGAGGAGGCCACGACTGAGCAACTGAGCATGCCTGCACAGGGCAATCAGAGCGGTTTAAAAAGCTAAAGAAAGCAGGGAAGCCTAGCATCGTGGGCTTCCTGTTTGCCCAGAGGGTCTTGGCTCCGTGAGAAGCCCCAGTACTCAGGCCCATCCGGCTTTGCAGGGCTCTCCTACAGGGCTCACTTCCTGCAGGCTGTGGCCAGAGCGGGTCCAGACACCACCCGAAAATCCAGGCTCCAAGCGAGAGCCTGCTGCCTCTGCCCAGCATCTTTAAGATCCAACTGACACGGCCTCAACATCCCCTATATACCCTCGGGCCTTCTCTATACGTTATCAACCAGTCTTTACTTGACCACTGCTTACTGAGCACCTACTATATACCAGGGGCACATCGCTGCTGGTGGGGTGAGCAGACAACAAGAAAACAAGTACAATCAGTAGGATAATGCAGGAAAATCAGTGAAATCAGTAGATAATGGTAAATGAGATGGAGAAATAGAAGGCAGGGAGGAGAGGCGGTATTTGCAGGGGAGTTTTTGTTGTTGTTTGGGTTGGTTTTTTTTTTTTTTTTTTTTTTGCAGTTTTAAATAGGGAGATAGAAAAAGTCTCACCAGAAAATCATCTCACCGGAGCCTTGCAATAATCCCACACAGCTGAGAACTGCAAACAAGGAAACCGAGACTTCAGGACTAAAGTCCACGCAACGGCAATCTAACCAGCCGTGGAGCTGAGATTCTGGTGCACTGATACTTCTCCCTTACCAAAGGTTACTAGCAGCCCTCTTGCAGCCTCTGAGAGGTAAAGCCACATGTTCAAACCTGCAAGAGTAAACGACAGGGCTGGGGTCAGCCCCAGTGCCACAGTCTGGAACCGCCTCTTAGGATGACCTACAACTGTTTCCGCAGGCCTCGCTCTCCAGCATCAGCTCCGGGCTGGTTGAATCTCAGTTCTCTTCTCTGCAGACTCCGTGTCCTCCAAGACTACTGCTCTCCTTCCCAGAGCCCCTCTGGCTCCCTATCTCAGGTCACTTGAGCTGCTAATTGTCCAACCCTCACTCATTCTGTCTCCTCAATTAACTTCTGGCCCATCACAAAACCTGCATTTGCATGAAACCTACAAAAGACACCTTGTGGAAAGCCTAGGGCAGGCAGACAGCTGGCATATGTGTGGAAGGGGGAGGGGGCATTCTCACCAAGCTTTCCCATCTGGATTTGTTCAATAAGCTCCCAAACCCCAGACTAATCTTTCTGAATATGAGGCAGACTGGAAAGGCCTTGGCCTTGGAGAAGCTGGATACAAGGTTAAGTCCTGGCGGTACGGCTTTGAAAGTCATTTTATGTCTGAGGCTGCAGTTTCCTTATCTGTAAGACAGGGTTACAGATTCTTATTTCCCAAGGTTATTTTAAAACATCCTGATTTTGCAAGGCTGTTTTAAAGATGCAATGCAATGGACAGTATCTGTTAGGCAATATTGGGTAGAATTTTTAAAAATTTAGATAGAGCCTGGCAGGCAAACATCAAGATTTTATGGACTGGAATGAAGAAAGGTCTGTGCGAACCACCATCATCAGCACAGCGACAGCTGCCTTCATTCGGCTCCTGCACCCTGAGGTACGCTCCCTTAGGACCAACTTTATCAGACAGAAGTTGGGGGAAAAGCACAGAGACTAAGCAGCTTGCCTATGGTCACGTGGCAGACAAGCGGCAGAGTTGGGATTATGAACCCCACTTGTCCAAGCCGGAAGCGTAAGCTCTTAACCATTATCCTAGGTTAGTAAATGAGCTTTCACGAGCTGAACTAGCTACTCACTGAAACACAGAGATTAAGTCCAGAACCTTTATTCTTAACCACTGTATTAGAGGAATCACTGACCGAAGCTGCTCACCCCGGCCGGTAACCACTATTGTGAGTTATTTTACGACACATCCTGGTAAGGAACACGGAACTAACAAGTCACCACCAGCCACAAGAATTCGGGAAAGGTCCAAAGGAGACGCCACGTGTCCTACCAACCTCTCAGAATCCTTCTCGTTGGAATCCATTTTGGCTGACCAACGCGTGCCCCACCAGTCATGTTCAGGTCACTATTGATATTACTAGGTAGAATCCCCTCATCTGGTCAGTTCATAACGCTTACTCTGACTCTGGCCATAAATATGAGTTTTCTTCTGTGAATCAAGCTCAATCAGACCAACAAGCAAAGTTTCAGCCAAGCAATAAAATCTCCCATAATTATGGGATGGATTTATGTAGAAAACACCAGGCTATAGCAATTTAAGTTTAAAGTTTCCTCCATGTTGGGAACAATTAAATCATACTAAGGATAATCGGTCTAGTCCCACTAGGATTGGACAATGCACGCCCAGTTGTTTCAGGTGTGTCCAATTCTTTGCGTCCCTATGGGCTGTAGCCCACCAGGCTCCTCTGTCCATGAGGCTCCTCCAGGCAAGAACACTAGAGTGGGTTCCTATGCCTCCCGCCAGGGGATCTTCTTTATGGGCAATGCTAATACCTAATTTCCTTGAAAGATAAGGACTGGTATAGAATAGACTAAATTAGATGACCTGGAATATATTGGGCTACACCTAATGAAAGTTTTGGCTTAATTCTTATGACTTTACTAACACTGCTAGCTATGTTATTTGTATTTTATCTGTTTTATAAAATTGCTATTTCCTACATAACCAAATGTTTGACTGAGCCTCTGAAAAAATGATGACATGTAGATCCATATGAGATCAATAGTTATAACAGTGTCTAATCTAGATATGGGGAGAAGCAACAAGAGGGAATATTTTCCTGTATCATAAGAGGCTAGTAAAGACAGGTGGTCTGGAGCTTTTTGGCACTGTTAATGAGGCCTAGTCCAATAGCACATTGAGTGGCCTGTCAACAAAATCTTTGCCAGACCTGGGAATAAGCATTCCCGGCCCCATGGGACAAAATGGTCATGAAATGCCCCCTCCCTAAACTATGGTCAAATTTATGACCAAGAAGGGAATCCACTGACTGGAAACTGGCACTTGTCATCTGCCTCTACAAGGGTTAAGTTACTGCAGCTGCTGACCTTCAACACCCTCTTGAAAGTAGCTCAGGGTAGAGATCAGGAATGAGGCCCTTGGTGCTCTGGGAAAAACTGGAAGAGGCCTTCAAATAGTTAGATATTTCCAGGAGAAGACTTTATGAGTTCCAATTCTAGCATTTTCTCACATCTAGAGAAATACTAACATCGTTAATGGTGACATCTGCTTTGGCTATTAAGGAGAATATTACAATTAAAAGTAAAGATGGAGTAACTATGATTCAGACATCCAAAGAAATAACTAGATGACACTATGTAATTTAAGGCTAGTCCTTGTATTGCTAAGAAATTGCTTTCTGAGCTGTGTCAGACTTGGATGCCACGAGATGTTCTCAGAACAATGTCTGCTGGCAGCTAGTAACTACTACCTTCCTTTTTAAAGGTCACCTCTTGTAACTGTTACATTTTTAGACAAGGAAATTGCTTTAGATCATACACTAACAAAAAGAGACATCTATGATGACCAATAGCACCTTTCATCTATATGTTAATATTACATTTAAAGTTAAAACCTACTTAGATGACTTTCCCCAAAATACCTGGTCCAGACTGGGTTTCAGGCTTACTCTCCCTGAAAAGAAATGAGATTCACTCTATTAAAATTCCAGTTGTCACTCCTCCAACTACCTTTAATTGGGTCGGTCACACCAACATGGCAGACCAAGGGATTGAGGTTTTAATCATATAAGACTCAGATCCAGGACTTGCAACTCAGAAAACCTTACAGTTCAGAGTCTATTCTTCAAATTGAGGCAGCATCGTGCCACATTTTGACAGGAAGTTGCCCGAGCCATAGTGGCCCAGTTCCCTGAATTAAAACTGAGCAGGACCCTGTGGGCCTTTGGAATACAAATCCCTTCTGTGTCCTCTATTTCTCTATATCCTTGTAGGGTATAGGCTTCATTTGGCCTCCCTGACCTTTCCTGAGTTCTCTGGAACTCAGATTCAAACAGCTGCTGATAAGGGAAGGGAGGGAGTACAGAAACAGGGGAAGTGTAGCCAAGCGGTGGTGGAGTCCTGGGCAAGAGCCTGGTGTCCACTCAACAAACATGCATAGCAATATCTTTGAGAACTGGGGCCCCCACCCAGGTGGAGGATGGTGACTTCAGGCTGACTGTTGGACACCTGGAGCACTGCCCTATTACCTCACCATCAACGGATCAGAAGAAAATCACACCCTGAAGCCCCCAACCCAATTCTGCCTTCCTTCTCTGGGGCCTGGTGATGACCATCCTGCTGGGCCTCCTGTTTCGATCTCTGCTTCCTCTCCGACAGGGTCAAATAGTTTCAGGCTAAATTGTTACCACGAGGGTGAGTGTCGGCTTTGGGCACAGAATGCCTACATGCAGATCACGTGGAGAGAGACTTCTGGCTACGAGGCAGGACTACAGCCATCTCAGCTGGAAGCAGTTACAGAAGAAAGAGATCACTGCTCCAGTTCCCAAGAAGTACCTTGAGTAGGAACTGAAGTCTCTCAGCAGGGAGTTGTTAGGGGAAACACAAAAGCTGCCCACCCTGGCCAGGCACCATAGTAATCATCTGCATAAGTTACTTTATGACAGGAGGTCCTGGTAAGGAACATGGAACTAACAAGCCACTACCAACTGGAAGAATTTGGGAAAGGTCAAAACGAGATGTCACGTGTCCTACTAACCCTCCAGAGTCCTCCTTGTTGGAATCCATCACGGCTTGAGCAATGCGAGGACCATCAGGAAGGACTCTGAGTCAAAATGGTTGGCCAGAGATAACCTGGAAACGAATTCCAAGCCCATAAAACCCAAGACTGCAAGCCACGCAGCGGAGAAGCCCTCCTGGGTTCCCAGCAAAGTCTCTTGCCTTGTCTGTCTCCTCCGACAATTCATTTCCGAGTGTTAGACAAGAGCCCACTTCCGGACCCTGAATGGGGTCCCCCACTTCCTGAAACAACTGTACCAGCTTGTCAGAGCTAAAAGGGGCTCTAAAATAATCTAACTCAATATGCTCATTTTTTCCCAGCAGGAGCCTAAAGGTCCAGAGAGATAGTGAGACTTTCCCAAAGTCACACAGTCAGTTGAAGAACAGGACGGGCACCTGGTTTCCTAACTCTAGAACCCCATGCTATCAGTGAGTGTCACATTGCCCACGAGAGGTCTTCAGGGAAAGAATCTTGAGGACGTACCAGAATTTTTCCAGCAGAAGTGCAGGGAAGATAGACTAATGAGAGTGAACAGCAGCACATGTGACGGCCTGGAGGCAAAAGTCCTTCTTTTAGGGAACAGTGAGCTGCTAGTTGCATGCAAAGTTTTGGGCAGGAACAGACAATAAAGCTGAGTTTTCATACCGAACCAAAATTCATATTTGCACATGGTCCTTCTATTGTGTAACGCTTTTCTAATACAGTTTCTGACACTGTTTTACGTTGCCAATATCTTCCCTTATCTATTTTGTATGTTTCTAATGGTAATTAAAAGTCCTGGGTCTTTCTGTCCCAATGTCGCTGACGCCAGTGCTATCCTGAGTCAGTTTGCTGTTTTTCTTTTGAAGTTTTGTGCTCTGGCTGGCGATGTGGTTGGGGTGCTGCACGTACTTTCCCTTGAAACAGTGAAGGAAGACACATGGCTCTGGGCCCCTTTCCCACAAATCAACACCAGAGTAACAATAGAGCAAAACGTCACTAAGCCTAGGAGCTTGAGGAGGGAAGCGGAATCTCCTGGGGAGATGGAAGCGGGTGGTTAAATCGGTGTGTGCAGGGGGAGGGGGTGGGGACGCAGCAGCCAAGAGAAGGGGTAGGGCCTGGAGCGGGCGTGGAGAACACCGTAGAACAGATAACAGAATTTGAGCTCTGCTCTTGCCTTTTTGCATCAAGACTTCCCCAACACAACCCCTCCATCCCCTCTCCCGGCCCCCGCCCCCAAAACATGCCCACTTGCCCTTCAGAAATGAAAGCCAGCGTTCTCACTGGAACAGGTAGGGACCAGGCAGACGGCCCAAGTGTCTGCGGGAATAAAATCAGGGCCACGGAGCAGGCACTGAGGAACTGCAGAAATCAAGAGCGAACTCACAGTCACTCCACCAGCCCTTCTCTTCCAGACCTGGAGGTTGGAGGATTCTGACCTAGGCAGACAGCCCCCTCCCCTGGCTGATTCTTCCTAGCACTCAGAAAGTGAGGCTCAGGACTTCCCTGGAAATCCAGTGGGTAAAAATCCGCCTGCCAATGCAAGGGACGTGAGTTCGGTCCCTGGTGTGGGAAGATTCCACATGCCACGGGGCAACTAAACCCATGTGCCACAACTACCGAGCCCCCATGTGCCACAGCTGGTCCCCGGCTGCCACAACTAGAAAACACCTGGCACAGCAACAGACAAGCGTACTGGAGTGGGCTGCCATCGCCTTCTCCGAATGAAGACTCAGCACTGCCCAAATTAAACAAAGTTAAAGAAAAGACAGTGAGGCTCAGTCCTGCAGAGTTCGTTACTTGGTGGGGGTCGGGGGAGTTGTGATGCTAAACCCGGGGAGGAGCTATGCAATTCTGGCACCTGGGGGTCTCCACTCTGAGACTGGCCTCTCCTTGGGCTCACCCCGATGCTGACAGAGACCAGGGTCAGGCTTGGATTTTTACCCCAATATGCAGCACCAGACAGGCTTAGCTGAACGTCCCCTTCCCCTGAGGAATGAGATCACGGGTTAAAGCACAGGGAATCTGGGGAGCACATCGGCTTCCAAAGAAAAACAAACTGAGTAGAGATAGCACTGGAACTGGCCAGGTCCAACAGATGGATTTTAAACAAGAATTCTAAAACAAGCATTAGAAACACGTGAAAGAAATACGGTATTAGTGAAATAAAAGAGAATAAGAAATTGTTAAAGGACCCAGGTGGAAGTATTCTATATGAAAAACCAGTTGAAATAACAAATATAATAGGTAGAATGGATTATAGAACAGATACAGCATCTGAGCAATGAAATAGGGAACTGGGATGTCAGATGGAGGAATATCTCTAGGAAGAAGCCAGGAGGGATGAAGAAATAGAAAATCTGAAAGAAATGGTAAAAGACTGGTTAAAAGTTAAACACCAACCTCAATCTTACTCTATAAATTTGAAATGGATCATAAGCCTAATTATAAAAGTCAGACCTATAAAGCATTATCCTTCAATTAAAAATAAATAAAAAGCCAGAAGCATAAAGCTTCTAGAAGCTAACATAAGCAGATATCTTTGTGACTCTGGGTAAGACAAGGAGTCTTAACTTCATTTAAAAAATTGATAAGTTGGACTTCATCCAACATTTAAAATTTCTGCTCATCAAAAGATAGCATTGGGTTTCCCTGGTAGTCCGGTGATTAAGAATCCACCTTGCAATGTAAGGGACACTGGTTTCATCCCCGGTTCAGGAAGATCCCACACGCCACAGAGCAACTAAGCCCACAAGCCATAGCTAGTGAAGCCTCCATGCCTAGAGCCTATGCTCCATAACAAAGAATGCCCCAGGGTGCAGCAGCAAAGGCCCATCATGGCCAAACATAAATAAATTAACCTTTAACATAAACAGACAGCATTAAGAAACTGAATAGATAGACATATTCTGAAAAAGAATACGCACAATACACATAGCTTACAAAAGACTCGTATCCAGGAAATACAGAACTCCTGAAGCCGACAATGCTTCCCAGGTGGCTCAGTGGTAAAGAATCCACTTCCCAATGCAGGAGATGCAGGTTCGATCCCTGGATCAGGAAGATTCTCTGCAGGAGGAAATGGCAGCCCACTCCAGTATTCTTGCCTGGAGAATCCCATGGACAGAGGAACCTAGTGGGCTACACAGTCCATGGAGTGGCCAAGAGTCAGACATGAATGAGCGTGCACACAGGAAGTTCACAAGAAAATGGTTAACTCTTCCTCCCCAGCCCACACAAAGAGCAAGAGACTTAACCATTTCAAAAAAAAGAAGACACAGAAATGACCAAGAGCTCTAGGTACTCCACATCGTTATCAGGCAAATAAAAATTAAAACATCCACCAGGATGACTAAAACCAAGTCAACATGACGAAAATATAGAGAAACTCATGCTTGTGTAATAATCCTTTGAAAAAGTTTGTCAAGCAAACACGTACTTATGACACGATCCAGCAATTTCACTTCTAAGTATTTACACTCAAAGATTACAAAGTATTCAAAGGAACTTTATTCATGATATCCTGAAACTGGAAATAGTTCAAATATTCAGTAACTGAAGAATGAATGAACAATGGTGGTATGGTATATCAATACAATGGAAAACCACTTGGCGAAAAAAAAAGAGAGCTACTGAGGCAACAAACGCAGATAAATATCAAAAGCATTATGCTAAGTGAAAGAAGCTAGACATAGAAGAGTACCTGCTGTATGATTTCATTTATGTGAAACTATAGAAGAGGCCCAATCTAATCTATGGTAAAAGGACTGGGAACAATGATTGCAATTTGGGAGGAAAAATAGACCAGAAAGGGGTATGAGGAAACTTGATAGAAAATTTTTTAAAATCTTATTTTGGGGTTCTGTTTATAAGGTAATGTGATTGGTCAAAATGCTACATTGACTGGGGTGGAGGGTGGGAAAGGTCAGTTTTCATTCCAATCCCAAAGAAGGGCAATGCCAAAGAATGTTCAGACTACCACACACTATTGCACTTATTTCACATGCTAGCAAAGTAATGCTCAAAATCCTTCAAGCTGGGCTTCAACAGTATTTGAACCAAGAACTTCCAGGTGTACAAGCTGGGTTTAGAAAAAGGCAGAGGAACCAGAGATCAAATCGCCAACATCCATTGATCATAGGAAAAGCTAGAGAATTCTGGAAAAACATCTACTTCTGCTTCACTGACTATGCTACAGCCTTTGACTGTGTAGACCACAACAAATTGTGGAAAATTCTTCAAGAGATGGGAATACCAGACCACCTTACCTGTCTTCTGTGAAATCTCCATGCAGGTCAAGAAGCAACCGTTTAGAACCGGACACAGAACAACGGATTGGTTCTAAACTGGGAAAGGAGTTCGTCAAGGCTACATATTGTCACCCTGCTTATTTAACTTATATGCAGAGTACACCATGCAAAATGCCAGGCTGGATAAAGCACAAACTGAAATCAAAATTTCGGGGAGAATTATCAGTAACCTCAGATATGCAGATGACACTACCCTTATGGCAGAAAGCAGAGAGGAACTAAAGAGCCTCTTGATGAAGGTGAAAGAGAGTGAAAAAGCTGGCTTAAAACTCAGCATCCTGTCCCATCACTTCATGGCAAATAGATGGGGAAACAATGGAAACAGTAACAGACCTTATTTTCTTGGCTCCAAAATCACTGCAGATGGTAATTGCAGCCATGAAATTAAAAGATGCTTGCTCCTTGGAAGAAAAGCAATAACAAACATAGACAGTATATTAAAATACAGAGACATTACTTTGCCAACAAAGGTCCATATAGTCAAAGCTATGGTTTTTCCAGTAGTCATATACGGATGTGAGAGTTGGACCATTAAGAAAGCTGAGTGCCGAAGAGTTGATCTTTCCAACTGTGGTGCTGGAGAAGACTCTCGAGAGTCCCTTGGTTTGCAAGAAGATCCAATCAGTTCATCCTAAAGGAGACCAGTCATTAGAAGGACTGATGCATGTGCTCACTTTGGCAGCACATGTACTAAAATTAGAAGGACTGATGCTGAAGCTGAAGCTCCAATACTTTGGCCACCAGAGGAGAAGAGCCAACTCATTGGAAAAGACCCTGTTGCTGGGAAAGATTGAAGGCAGGAGGAGAAGGGGACGACAGAGGATGAGATGGTTGAATGGCATCACTGACTCAGTGGACATGAGTTTGAGCAAACTCTGGGAGATGGTGAAGGACAGGAAATGTTGGCATGGTGCTGTCCTTGGGGTTGCAAAGAATTGGACATAACTGAGCAACTTATAACAACGGATACATGCATACATATGGCTGAGTCTCTTTACTGCTCACCTGAAATGATCACAACATTGTTATTTGGCCATCAGTTCAGTTCAGTCACTTAGTCATGTCTGATTCTGTGAGTTTTATAGTTATTATGCTATGCTATACTGCACTACAAAATACAAAGGTAAAAAACCCCACAACACTGAACGCTTAAGATCTGTACATTTTATTGAATGAAATTATATATCAACAACAAAAAAAGAGAAATGAAATATAATTGCCAACATCTAGATATTAAGCGTTCCAGGAGAGGAAAATAAATCAAAGGAGGAGATATTGGAAGAAATAATGAAGATAACTTTGGAACTGGAGAAAGATGATAGATCTCAATTTGAAAGGGCCCCAAATACACCAAACAGGATGAATAATGAAAAAATGCACACTGAGAAATATTAGAGTGACTATCAGAATAAAAAAACATTCTCAAAATCCAGAGAAAAACAGATCACTTAAAGGAGTAAGTGTCAAATTGAATCGACTAAAGTACCAAAGGAAAAGAATCTGAACGGAGAATTTTATATCCAGCTAAATTGCCATTCAAATGTTAAATGTTTATACAACCCCCCAGATTTTTTGAAGTAATTATTAATACTTCAATAATAGAAACAAATTCCTCAGATGATAATAAAGATATATGAAAGCTGAGCAAATAACTTAGTAAAGTTTGGTGTTTAAAAAAAAATTCCCAGATCAAAGAAAAGAGTAAGATAAATATACATATATATATAGCTACAGTCCATAGGATCACAGAGTCAGACATGACTGAAGTGACTTAGCGTGTGCACAGACACACACACACGCACACACACACACACCTCAGAACTGAAAAATCTAGACAACTTTAACGTGCTGTCATGGGGGCTCAAAGGCCAGTCATTGAAGAGCTTAAGGGCTGAAAGGGAAGATAGAGACCAAGGGATAGGAGAAAATGCTCATCTTGTCTTTGAAGGCAAAGCTACAGCTGATAATTTTTTAAAGTAATAAACTATTAAAAGAAAAACAAGATAAGTTATAATGAAAAAGTAGGGTAGGAGAGACAAAGTACCCACACATTCTTTTCAGGAACATGCAAACAAAAAATTCATCCCATACCAGGCCACAAAACAAATCTCACATTTCAAATAGCAGGTCTTTACACATTCTCTGACCATTAACTTAGAAGTCAGTTTTTAAAAGAACAAACAATTCCCCCATATACTTGGAGATTTTTTAAAAGATTCCTAAATAACTCATACATCAGAGAAATGCTGGAGTTTAGAAATTAAACACTACTTAGCACCAACTGATGATAAAACATGATAAATCAAAAATTGTGCAATGCAGCAAAGAAAGGCTAAAAATTAACAAACTAAGTTTCCAATTAAGGAAATTAGAACAGAAACTCAAACAAAATGAAAAGAGATTATAAACAGCAAAATCAACAAAACAGAAAAAAAGAGATTAAGTTGAGAAGATCAAAGCGACTACTTGGTCCTTTAAAAAAGATGATAAATGAGGCAAGATTGCTTTTTAAAAATAAAGAGAGGGAGAAAGAGATAATACACAGTTATTACGGAAAAGAGAAATATAATAAGAAAATGCTATAAGCAATCTTTGCCAATAAGTATAAAAATGTAGATTAAATGCATACATTTCTAAAAATATAAATATATGCAACCCCATGGACTGTAGCCTGCCAGGCTCCTCTGTCTATGGGATCCTCCAGGCAAGAATACTGGAGTGGGTTGCCATGCCCTCCTCCAGGGGATCTTCCTAACCCAGGGATTAAACACAGGTCTCCCACATTGTAGGCAGATTCTTTACCGTCTAAGCCACCAAAGAAGTCCATATATTTATAACATACCAAAACTGACTCAAGATGAAATAAGAAGACTACATTTAAAAATAGAAACAGCAGGGTTTCCCTGGTGGTCCAGTGGTTAAGCATATGCCTTGCTGCAGAGTGACACATATCACCACATAACACAGCAGGAAGATAAAAGTTAAGGCTTCAAAGCAGAGATGTGAGTAACTATAGCAGCTACAAGCTCTTATACGCCCTTTCCTGTTTGCCCAATGACTTCCGACATTTTGTACAAGCACCAGTATGAGAGACACACAGCTCCGTGGAGAACAGAACCCAGCTCAGCAGAGTGAAGGCCCTCAGGGGCCAGGGCTTTCTTTATGGAGTTCTCTAAACTGCTGTGTTTGTTTGAAAATTTATAGCATAAAGTGTTGGAAAAATAAGTAAATATGCATTAGTTTGATTTACAAAATATAAAAAGGGAATCTGCCTTGCAGTGCCCCTGGCCCTGGAAGATCCCACACATCAGAGAGCAACTACAGAGCCCCGGCTCTGGAGCCCTCAAGCCGCAAATGCTGAGCCCAAGGGCTGCAGCGACTGAAGCGCCTGCACATAGAGCCCGTGGTCCACGGTGCGGAGCAATGGAGACCCCGCCTATAATAAACACATAAAAAGAAAGCAGGTATAGGAACACTCATAGGTGCTGCTTCTACACTAGCAAAACCTGAAAACGACCCAAATGTGATCAACAAGAAATTGACTAAAAAAAATTGTGGCAGGAATTCCCAGGCAATCCAGTGGTTAGGACTTGGCACTTTTTTCTGCCAAGGCCCTGGGTTCAATCCCTAGTCAAGGAACTAAATCTGCAAGCAGTGAGGTGGAGCCAACAATAAAATAAAAACTTTTTAAAAATTGTGGAATAGTTACCCAGTAGAATGTTACATAATAGTTAAAAAAAAAAGAAATATAGCTATATGCAACACTGGATCAACCTTGGCAATAAGATTGTGTGAGAAAGCAAGTCTCAGGAGATTATGTAAAGCATGCTGCTGCTGCTGCTAAGACGCTTCAGTCGTGTCTGTCTCTGTGCGACCCCATGGACGGCAGCCCACCAGGCTCCCCCGTCCCTGGGATTCTCCAGGCAAAAACACTGGAGTGGGTTGCCATTTCCTTCTCCATACACTTTCATAAAGTAAAAAATATATATATTTTTAATATGATATATATAACATACACATGTATGATTTTAAATACTACTCAAAAAAGTCAAAGAGAATGAGCAACTTTATATATGATACATGATCTAAATGTGACAATACTAATAAAATTACTAATGAAGTATTAATCAAAATTTTAAAATAATACTTTTAAAAAGCAAAAGAATGAGAAAGCCCAGACTCAGGATAGTGGTTATCCCACTTGAAGAAAGGTGGGTGGGGGAAGGATGGAGGAGCCCAGAGGAAGATGTAAGGTATTGGATGATGGCTGAAAGCCATTTTAAATTTATTTTTAATAATAAAATAGACAAGAGGGGACATACCTGGTGGTTCAGTAGTTGATAATCTGCCTGCCAAGGCAGGGGGCATGGGTTTGATTCCTGGTCTGGGAAGATTCCACATGCCACTAGGCAACGGAGCCCGTGTGTGTGTGTGTGTGTGTGTGTGTGTGTGTGTGTGTGTGTCCCATGCACGCACTTATTCATGTCCGACTCTGTGACCCCATGGACTGTAGCCCTCCAGGCTCCTCTGTCCATGGGATTCTCCAGGCAAGAATACTGGAGTGGGTGGCCATTTCCTTCTCCAAGGGATGTTCCCCACCCAGGGGTCAATCCCCAAGTCTCCTGTGTCTCCTGCACTCATTGGCAGGCAGATCTTTACCAGTGAACCACCTCGGGAGCCCAAATGAGCCCCCAAATCACAGCTATTGAGCCCACACACCCTAGAGCCCGCGCTTTGCAACAAGAGAAGCCACCGAAATGAGAAGGCCATGTACTTCAACAAAGAGCAGCCCCTGATCGCTGCAACCAAATAAAGACCATGAGCAGCAACAAAGACCCAGCACAGCCAAAAGTAAATAAATTAATTTTTAAAAACAGACAAGAGAGCCACTATGAACCAGTGACACATGTGCTTGAACAAGGGTCATGAGGACTTCACTGAAAGATCCCAGAGTCCGTAAAATAACTTAAAATAAAAATGCTAGGTAAATATTCACATTTTGACAAGTACTACAGAAAGAACTAAAGAGCCTCTTGATGAAAGCGAAAGAGGAGAGTGAAAACGTTGGCTTACCACTCAACATTCAGAAAACAAAGATCATGACATCCGGTCCCATCACTTCATGGGAAATAGATGGGGAAACAACGGAAACAGTCACTGATTTTATTTTTCTGGGCTCCAAAATCACTGCAGATGGTGACAGCAGCCAGGAAATTAAAAGACACTTGCTCCTTGGAAGAAAAGTTATGACCAACCTAGATAGCATATTCAAAAGCAGAGACATTACTTTGCCGACTAAGGTCCGTCTAGTCAAGGCTATGGTTTTTCCAGTGGTCATGTATGGATGTGAGAGTTGGACTGTGAAGAAGGCTGAGCACTGAAGAATTGATGCTTTTGAACTGTGGTGTTGGAGAAGACTCTTGAGAGTCCCTTGGACTGTAAGGAGATCCAACCAGTCCATCCTACAGGAAATCAGTCCTGGGTGTTCATTGGAAGGACTGATGCTGAAGCTGAAACTCCAATACTTTGGCCACCTGATGTGAAGAACTGACTCATTTGAAAAGACCCTGATGCTGGGAAAGAGGCAGGAGGAGAAGGGGACGACAGAGGATGAGATGGTTGGATGGCATCACTGACTCGATGGACATGGGTTTGGGTGGACTCCGGGAGTTGGTGATGGACAGGGAGGCCTGGCGTGCTGCAGTTCATGGGGTCGCAAAGAGTCAGGCACAGACTGAACAGAAAGAGCTGAACGCCTGTCACACCTCACTGACTGCTCAACAGTTTTGTGAGTGGGAGATCATTACTGTTCCCATTTTATGAGTAAACTGAGGTTCAGTCACTTGCCCAGGGTCAATCACATGGAACCCTGGTCACCTCCCTGAGCCTCACCTTCCTCCTGTCAAAGGAGGCAAGATAGACAACTTCCTTGGCAAAGAGGAAGTGTTTAATAAGTGTTTGCCTTAATTTAGAGGGGTTGCATGGGCATGTTGGAGAGGAACCAGTGGGAGGCTAGGGGACCCAGATTAGAGTCCATAATCTCCCTCTGAGATCTGGAAGGGTCCCCTTCCCTCTCCCTCTGGGCCTCAGCTCCCCGCTCTGTGCCTGGAGAGGACCGGTACGGTGAACACCAAAGGTTCCTGCTTTAAAAGTTTTCAAGGGGCCATCCAACAAACAGGTCACCCACCACCTACACACTCTGGCAGGTGCTGCTGGTTCTCCCAGAGAAGAGTCAGAGGTCTGCAAGCTCTGTCTAAGCCCAGCTTCTGAGGTCATCTCCTGGCCCCCTCCCCTGGCCACTCTGACCTTCTGTGCTCTGCTGTCTCCCCCCAGGGATTTTGCACCTCCTGTTCCCCCTGTCTGGATCACTCATCACCCCCAACCCAGGTCTTTGCCTGGCTCATGCCTCCTTCTTCAGGTCAAAGGTCACCACCTCTGAACCCAGTCTCTCACTACACCCCAGTCCCTATTTCACAATCCCGTTTCTTCTCTTCACAGTGCTCATCATTGGCTGAAATTAACCTAATTTTTATTTATTATTTATTTTTGAATTTTCATTTCATTTAAATTTTTATTAGAGTACAGAATCCCAGGTGGCTAAGTGCTAAAGAATCTGCCTGCCAATGCAGGAGAGGTGGGTTTAATCCCTGGCTCAGGAAGATCCCCTGGAGAAGGAAATGGCAATCCATTCCAGTATTCTTACCTAGGAGATCCCCTGGACAGAGGACCCTGGAGGGCTACAGTCCATGGCACAGTCATAGAGTCGGATGTGACTTAGCGATTGAGCGCACACACACATAGGTGATTCACAATGCTGTGTTAGTTTCAGGTGTACAGCAACACAACATTGTGAATCACTTATGTCTGTGTGTGTGCTGCTGCTGCTGCTAAGTCGCTTCAGTCGTGTCCGACTCTGTGCGACTCCATAGACGGCAGCCCACCAGGCTCCCCCATCCCTGGGATTCTCCAGGCAAGAACACTGGAGTGGGTTGCCATTTCCTTCTCCAATGCAGGAAAGTGAAAAGTGAAAGTGAAGTCGCGCAGTGGTGTCCGACTCTTAGTGACTCTATGGACTGCAGCCCACCAGGCTCCTCCATACATGGGATTTTCCAGGCAGGAGTACTGGAGTGGGGTGCCATTACCTTCTCCAATGCATGAAAGTGAAAAGTGAAAGTGAAGTCACGCAGTCGTGTCCGACTCTTAGTGACCCCATGGACTGCAGCCCACCAGGCTCCTCCGTCCATGGGATTTTCCAGGCAAGAGCACTGGAGTGGGCTGCCATTGCCTTCTCCGATGTGTGTGTGTGCTCAATCGCTAAGTCATGTCCGACTCTGATTATACATACACATGTCGGTTATACAGACACATATATCTACTCTTTTTAGATTCTTTTCTTGCATAGATCTTTTTTAGATTCTTTTCCCACATAGGTCATTACAGAATATTGAATAGTTTCCTGTACTATATAGTAGGTTTTTATTAGTCATCTACTTTATATATAGTAGTGTGTGGGACGGGGGAGCCTGGTGGGCTGCCGTCTATGGGGTCGCACAGAGTTGGACACAACTGAAGCGACTTAGCAGCAGCAGTGTGTACATGGATGGACCTAGAGATTGTCATACTGAGTGAAGTCAAAGAAAGATAAATATCATATATCATTCATGTATATGTGAAGTCTAAAAAAAGGGCACAGATGAACTTCTTCATGAAACAGAAATGAAGTCACAGAAGTAGAACAAATTTATGATTACCAGAGGGTAAGGGGGGTGAGGGATAAATTGGGAGGCTGGGGTTGACCTATACACACTGCTGTCTATAAAACCTAGCTTTACTTTATGGCCTGGCTTTTGCATTACAAAGGAGCTCCAGGAGGGAGGAGAGTGTGGTCCACTCCTGTATCTCCGCCTAGAACTCTGCATGCCTACAGAAGGTGCTAAAAAACAAAAAAGAATGATGCCGTCTCCTGCGGAATTGGTGGTCATCCCGCCCAGGGATTGGTTAGGTGGACTCCCCTGGTCCCACAGCTCTTAAACTTTCCTTCATCCCGTGCCACTGGGACTCTGTTTACATAACCATCTCCTCACACACTGGATGATCTTTGAAGGAAATACTAGACCAGGCTCATCTGTGAATTCCAGCACCCGGTCTTGGGCCGAGCAGGCAGCTGGGCTGAGGAAATGTTCACTGAATGAATGAACGAATGTTCTGCACCCATCTTCCCGCTTCCTGACTCTGCTTCCTCCTTTCTAGACCGACAGGCGCCAAGAGGTCACACCCAGCTGACAAGAAAGGCCACTCCAGTGTGAATTTCCTGAAGGAGGACAGTCCCCCCTTCCTCCAAGAGGAGCCACTCCGGACAGCGAGGTGACAAAGAGCGAGACCAGCCCTGCCTCTGTCACAGGAACCATCTGGGGCCTGCCCAGCAAAGCCAGAGAGACGAGGGTCTCCTGTCCATCTCAGCCGCGCGAAGGAGAGCAAGCCGTGGGACCAGGAGGCTGGCAGGCCTGCTCCGGAGCCCGAACGGGAGGCCTTGCACACTGAGCTCTGTCTGGCCATGGGCCAGTGGGGAAATACTTGATTATTCAAATCATGTAGCCACTCAAGAGGAAACGATCTGCTTCCTCCAAAAGCACAAACTGGGGCAGGCAGACCAGCCCAGGGACTTGGGTGTCGAAGGGGGAAATTGCAAAATTCTTGCACAAACCAGTGCGCTGAGATTTCCCACCCCAGGCAGACTCTGGAAACCTGAGATGGAAACTCAGGAGGGTCAGGCCTGAGCTCTGGACAGAGGCTCGGGCCAGTCCCCCACTGAGGATTCGCAGTGAGCAGTAGCTTCAGCCAGGCTGATTGCCTGCCCTCCTCCTGACCCTGGTTCTGGAGACAGCAGGACCTCCCTGCCGTGTCCCCCTACACCTGTTTGGTCCTGCCGTCACCCAGGAATCACACAGGGGTAGATACACTCCAAATCCTCAGCTCAGGCGGCCGGGGAGTATCCCGCAGTCTATTCCTGCTTTTTGCGCATTTCTTGCCTTGCCTCTTCCCTGAGTTGGATTCCAGAAGAACCTCCAGATTCAAGAAGAGTTTATGTGTCTGGCCTGCAGAGTTTTACCTAATATTTATGAAGTGATTAGGCGCCCACATTCCAGAACCAAGCTGCCCAGGTTCAAATTCTGGCTTAACCATGTCTGAGTTGCATGACTGTGGGCAAATCCCTTCCCTTCTCCATGCTTTTTTCACCTGTGAAAACTGGAATTGGAGTACCTACTCTGTGGGAAGTTTAAGAGGATCAAGTGAGAGCGTTCTCTGGCAGTCCAGAGGCTAAGACTCCACGCTCCCAATGCAGGGGGTCCATGTTCGATCCCTGGTCAGAGAACTAGATCCCACATGCCACAACTAAGAGTTCACATGTCACATAACAAAGATCCCATGAGCCACAACCAAAGAAATAAATAATTTCTTTTTTTAAATAGGACCAAATGAAAAAGGGTATGTAAAATACTTAGCAGGCTATACGTGGGGGATTTGGCAAATGACAGCTCTTAGTATTACTAAACAAATTAAGATTGTTCGGAGGCTGGCCTGAATCTCTGCAGCAGACATCCTCAAGACAGACCCTTTTGCTCTCACCAGAGCCAAAACCAGTCGGCTCAGAGCAGGCTGAGAGGCAGAGGGGAAAAGCCCCAGGCTCTGGCTTGAAACCCCAGCCCCACCACTCATCAGCTCTGCAACCCTGGGCAAGTTACTTAACCACAATGAACCTGGTTTCTGCCTCTATGTACTATAAACCAGAGCAGCACCTCCCTCAGAACTGTCACGACTCTTCCCCATCAGGAAGGATGCTAAGCCCTGCTGCTGTCCACTGTGAGCAGTGCCCAGGGAATTATGGAGCTGACACGTGCTGGGACTGCCCCAGGCAGGGGTGAGGTGATAGCCTGGCTTCCTTTTCTGGAAACTTCTGTCTGGACCCAGGCTTCGGATATGATGTGGGGAAGGCTCCCCAGGAAATAGTCCACTCCAGGGACTGTGTAATACCAGTGCGGACCCTGACACAGGCCCGCCAGCCAGCAGTCAACCCTGAACACAGGCGAAAGCGAACTGACCAGCAGGAAACTTCGATAAGCCTTTCCTTACAAAAGGAGGCGGCCAGACGCCGTAGCTGGAAGGCCAGGCTGCACATGCCAGGCTGCCATCACCCAGACAAATGAGCTCATTTCTCTGCTTCCTCCTCCGTGGGGTGGGGGTCATCACAATTCTCACCCACTAGGAGGATTAAAGGAGTTCCTACACCTGACGCACTTAGAGCAGAGTCTGCCCTGCAAGAGGCGTGAGCTGACGCTGTTACAGTCATTCATGACTGTTTTCCCTTCTTCCACGAAGGCTTTCTCAGCTTTCCCAGCAGACCCAGTTTCCTCCTGCGGGCTTCAGCACAGGGCAGGATCCGCGCCTGTTACACGGATGGTGATCACAAGACCTACCATGTGCTCGGCACCCTGTTAAGCATTTTTTTTTAATGTTTTTATTTCAACTGCCCTGGGTCTTCATTGCTGTGCACGGGCTCTCTCGAGCTGCGGTGAGCGAGGGCCGCTGTTTGTTACAGCACGTGGGTTTCTCCTTGCCGAGGCTTCTCTCGTGGAACACGGGCCTCTAGGAACATGGGCCCCGGCAGTTATGGTGCGTGGGCTTCCCTGTTCCTCCACAAGTGGAATCTTCCCAGACCAGGGATCGAACCGGTGTCCCTGCATTGGCAGGTGGATTCTTTTCCGCTACGCCACCAGGGAAGTCCTGTGTTAAGCATTTTATATTCATGGAGATGTTTCTTAAGCAGGGGGCAGAACGACCCCTGGACTCACCTACTACTTATGACTATAGCTTCAGGGCAGGGCATTCTGTGCTATGGAAAGAGCTTTGGGGAAAGTGGTCACCAGTGTCCATAGACTGGAATACATGTGTCCTGGAAGGTATGAACATATTTGCACTTGGTACTGACTATGTGACCTAGGAGACATTACTTACATTTTTTGGAGCTCAGCTGTGAGGATAAGTGAATATATATAAGTAGAGCACTTAAAACAGAGCCTGATTCATGACTTATTTAAAGCAAACATCTATTGATATATGCGTCAATCACTCCTCCAAGTACCTCTCATAGACATGTGGGGAAACTGAGGCACAGAGGCATTATAAGGTCTTTGTTCCTAAGGGATGTTATTCTCTGCAAGAATTCACTCATTCATTCACCATATATGTATTAAGTGCATACAGGATGCTTGGTACAGACATTGTAGTACATACGGTACAGATAATAGATTCAGCAAATGGTGGCTGTTCCTGGCTTCAGGCTATTTGTCACTGAGGGTACATCTGTGAACAAGTTGGACAAGAGGATTGGTCAGAGGTGTGACGCTAGGGAAACTCACACCTGACTAAGGTCTGAGCCACCAATAGGGAAACTGGCTCGTCCTGCTGCCAATCACTGACCAATCACTGATGATTATGAGCTGATGTCAGTGGTAAAACAAGAAGATGCAGACATGGGAAGGGCAGCCAGGCTCAGCCTGAAGCAGCAGGTGTCAAACCCAGCAGGACAGCGTTTCCAGCTTTCCGCATGCGAACCAAGCCCGCCTGGGCTGTGGAAGCCCCTGCCAGGTGGGGCAGCCTTTTAATACATGAACGTCACTAGACACTTGCTGGAGGCAGGTACATTGTTAGACACTGGGATTCACGAATGACTCAGATGGGGTTCCTGCCCTCCAGAAACTCATGCAGGGCCAGACACTATGAGGATGATCAGATTACAAAGGGCTAAAGATTTCCAAGCAAGATCTAGAAAAGCAGTGACGATGCCAACTGGTGACACAGTCAGGGAAGACACTGCAGAGGCGGGGACAGCGGGTGCAAAGGCAAAGACGTGAGAGGACGGAGACGCACCTGGGGAAAGAGCACAAGGCTGGGATCCCAGCCTGAGGCCGAGGACTGGTTCTGCCGTCCGCTCGACCTGAGCCTGTTTCCCTTCTGCAGGTGAAGATAATACTTTATCGGACTGTTTCCAGGATTCCCTGGGCTCATGAATAAGAAAGAGCTTTAAAAGAGGAAAACATCTAAGAGCCTGGATACTGAGGTGGGGGAGAATCAAAGTGACTTATCCATGGTCCAAAGGCTGATTAAAACAGGAACTCATTTTGGTTCATCCAGGATACAGAGTGGGTAACTCAGCCCCACCTCAGCTGCAACACGCCCATGTTTCCACCTCCTGACCCAGGGATTACCATCTGCACCATGTGACCCCAGACCAGATTTCCTGACCCCAAACATGGAGATGCCACTTGTGCTCCTCCCGTGTGTACACGGATGGCTCTGCAGGCAGAAAAGCGCTTTCCACAGGTGAAAGCACGCCACAGTCACAAAGGACAGACGGTGATGGCGAGCAAGGAGGAGTCGGTACGGAGACTGAACAGGGAGGGGAGGCAGCTAAGGGCTGTCTGGATGGGCAAACCCCAATCTCAGCAACTCCACTGGTTCACCAGCCGAGGAAACGCGGGCCTGTTGTTTCACCTTCGAGTCATTTCCCTCCCTTGCAAAGTGGGCTGTTAGAAGGATTAAAAGCACAAACGTATAGAAAGCATTTAGCTGAGTGGCTTGGTGCCTAACAGATATTCAGTAAATGCTAATAACTCCTCATTACTATTCTACTACTACGGATATTATTATGGAGGGTGGGGGAAGGGGTGAGTGAAACTCTTTCCAAGAGGGATCTGAAACCAGCCTCTTTCTTCTCAGTCTTAACAAGCCTGGGCTGTGACCAGCCCCAGAAGCCCACCATCCCCCACCCCCCGCCTTCTCTGAGGAGTGGACAGGGACACAGCTGGGTGCTCCTTGGCAGGTCTCCACCCCATACCCGAGGTGAGTTCTGGGGCAGTCTAGCTCAGGGCTCCTCCAGCTTTCCCAGACCAGGAAAGAAAGATTAAAGAGCATAGCGACCAGGGCACCACCCTGGGCATGTCCCTTCTCGTTGCTGTTCACACAATGCCTAAATCAAATTTGGTTCAGGATGTCTTTCTATTTGGTATGTACCAACTCTACTGAGTGAATAATGGCTGCCTGGAGGACTGCGTTTAGAAGGGACCTGAGGTTTAGAAGGAAAGAGAACAGTGGTTGATTAATAACGTCTGACATGTATAGGCCCAGAGAGGCAAGGGAACAGTGGTTGATTAGTGATGTCTGACATGTATAACACAGGAGAGGGGGTGGTATGCATGCCAACTATTGGCCACACGTGAGCTAGAAAAGTCCTAACACTGACTCCCTGAAACAAGCCACAGTTGTCAGGCAGGGTAACCAAAAGCCAAGGAGGGGAAGAGACTTGCCCAAGGTCACATAGCTTGAAATGGCAGGGCTGGGATTCGAACCCAGGCCCCTCTGGTTTTTTGAGGATGCTGCCTGCTAAGATCGTTACGTCCTTCCTCTTGACTACAAGAGGGGATGTCCAGGCCAAAGCCCATTGTTTGGGAGAACAGAAGCCACTGCCCAACCAGGAGTGTGCCTATGCTGGGTCCCCTCCCTCTGACACGGCCCACCCCAAATGACTCTGCAAACCCCAGAGACAGATGGTTCTACTGAAAACGGATATATACAGCAAGGGCTTGTATCCAGACGAAAATCTGAATCCAGACGCTAATCTGATGGAAGGCATGAGACCTAAATTTGAGTCTCATCGCCACTTTCTAGCTGTATGACCTTGAGAAAGTTACTCAGCTTCTCTGAGCTCAAGTTTTCACCTCTATAAAACTGAGAGGATAACAAGTTAAATGAGGTCATTAAAAGTGATTTGCTCAGATCCTGACCTGAGCAAAGGTCATGTTAAGACCTTAAATCGGGGGTCCTCAACCTCCAGGATCTAACGCCTGATGATCTGAGAGGCAGCTGATGTAACAATAATAGAAATGAAGGGCACGATACATGTAATGCACATGAATCATCTGGAAACCATCACCACCGCCCCTCCCACCCTGCCATCCACGGAAAAACTGTCTTCCACGAAACCAGTCCCTGGTGCCAAAAATGTTGGGAACCACTGCCTTAAATGTTAGTTGGAAGGATGAGGTCAAGGGGGAAAATTAAAACACACAGCATTTTCACAAAAGTGAACTCAAGTGATGAAGGCGAGAGGTCAGATAAGCTGTTGAGAAGAATCTATTTATCTCTGATTACCTTGATAGGCTAACTGAAGTTGAAATATGAATTACTAGATTTGATGATTTCAAAATAAGGAACCAAACTCTTCTAGGAAAATAGATTGTGTCATTCATACCACAAAGAAGGAAGCAGCCTTGAGTGGGTGGATCGGCAATGGTAGGAGATGAATGTGTGTTTTTCCCACTTCCCAGCAGGGTGATTCTGTGCCTCAGCTTCCTCATCCGTAAAGCGGGAATAATTGCACCTGCCACACAGGGCTGCTGTTTAGATAAATGAGCGGTTCCAGGAGAGGCGCTAAGCGCCACCGGGCACGGCAATGTTAGCGGGTGTGTGTGTGGGTGGCAGAGGGGACCTCGCCGAATTAGGCAGAAAAGACACGGCAGCTATCTAGGTGCAAAGGAGTGAAGGGAGGGGGGTCTCAGAGTCAGCTGACACACTTTCTAGCCAAAACAGTGGCAGGTGAGAAAGTTATTAACTCCTGTATGTTAAGAGGCCGGTGGAGGAAGAAAGATGAACGATGCTCAGAGAGGCCGCGCCTGACGCAGCTGAGTGACAGTCAGCCTAGAGGACCACAGGACAGGGACCTGACCACCTCAACCTGAGAGCTGCCGGTGTCCACGCTGTTTTTCTGTGGACAAAGTGAAAGGTCACTCAGAGAAGGCAAGAACTTGACTTAACAGAAAGTCACATGGCAGATCCTTCTAAAGGTGGGACTTACTTTTTTCAGATAAAAGCCACCTAAACACTTTTTTTTAAAGAACATCAAATGTTTCCTGGGCTTTGCCTGGCAGCTTGCAGACCTGGCTAGGTGAAATTCATCCGCTTGAATCACAGACTGAGATCTGGGAGGATGAGAAGGCTTCTCTCGGACGAGCCTGGGGTCAGCACCTCACCAGAGGGTCGCTAAAGAAACAGCCTTCATCGCCCCTCCCCTCTCTCCCTTCCCAGGTCAGGGCAGGGTGACCGAGGCACCAAGGGGAGGGATTTGGACCCAAGATATCCTGTTGGAGCCTCAACTGCAAAACAGCAGGGTGTGAGGGACAGGGGAGGTTCAAGGATGATGTGGAAATTGCATGGTACCCAGCGGGTGCTCACAAAAATGCTACTTCCCGCACAAGGTCATTCCTGAACTCCTCTGCGGGTGCAAGGACCAGGGGCCCTGTGGCTACTATCAGGAATCAGGGCTTTCCCCGTTCACCTTGTAACCCCCAGAGCAGTTTGCTTGTGGAGACCTTCTAGAATCTCAGCTGCCTCCAGAGTCGCTAAGTTGTGTCCAACTCCTTGCAACCCCTGGCTCCTCTGTCCATGGGATTTTCCCAGGCAAGAATACTGGCAAGGATTGCTGTTTCCTTCTCCAGGGGATCTTCCTGACCCAGAGATCGAACCCACCTCTCCTGCATTGGCAGGCGGGTTCTTTATCACTGAGCCACCAGGGAAGCCCTCCAGAGGGTTTACCAGGAGCTTTAACCACGAGGCTTCACGGCTTTCCTCACTGTTGAGCTCAGACATGGCGATCTGGAGATCTGTGCTGCAGCTGTTATGCTGCCTGTTACCCGTGGGCCTAGGCCCCTGGAGAAGGGAATGGCAACCCACTGCGGTATTCTTGCCTAGAAAATCCCATGGACAGAGGAGCCTGGTAGGCTACAGTCCATGGGATCGCAAGGAGTCAGACACAACTGAGCAACTTCACTTCACTTTAGACCCCCAGAAAAGGGGAAAAAACAGACCACTGTGGCTTCAGAGTGCAGGATGGTGCTTCCTGTCTGTGAAGTATCACCAGTGCACAGGGCTGTTGGGAACACTGGATGTCAACGGAGTCCCTTCCCTGAGGGGCTGCGGAATCTCTAGTCTGAAGCACCCAGGGTTGCCTGTCTCTAAGGGGGTGGACCCCAGGCCCAGCTCCCTAAGGACCAACAGGCTGATGCTCGGTCAGCCCCCGAACTCTCGAGCCCTTAGCCCCTTTCCGGGACCAGCAAAGCAGGAAGAGAGTGCCCTCGTCCTGGCTGACATGTTCCAGAGATGCTGCCAGGCCTCGGAAGAGGGGCTGGGGTCCGTTATGCCCCACATTCCACCCCCGAGCCTCGTGATGGCCAGCCCGAGCCACATGCACCTAGCTTAGAAATTGCAGACTCAGAAGGCAGGCCGGGAACGGCAAAGCGACGGACGGGCTGGGTGTGAGAGCAGGGCACAGAGGGGACTGTGGTCAAGAGGACGGACCAGCTGCTGGCCACGGTGGCCAGGCCGGGATGCAGCCCAGCGTGGCCATATCTTTTGATCTTCCCAGAGAAACCAGAACCCTTATTTTTATGTGAAACGAAATCACTTGTTTTCACAACACCAACAACTAAATCCAAGTTTTAAATCACTGCAGGAGTCAACAATTCCCCTACCCCCACCCCCTGCTGTCCCAGGAGGGCAGTTTGCAACTGACCTACCATAACTTCAGCCACAGATGTTTGAGGACCAACTCAAATTGAATCAGACCCATGCCAAGTCTTAAGGATGTCCCAAATCCCCAGCTCATGCCCTTCAGCCATCCTGGGATACAGACACGGACCCTGAGGCTCAGAGAGGGCAAGTGACTTGCCCAAGGTCACACAGGCAGGGTAGCACCAGTTCAATGGCTTAACCTCTGTCCTGAGTTGCAGATTTTTCCCACCAACTCACACCATCTGTATCCTTTCCTCAACAATTCTTTTTTTTAAATATTTCAATAATTTTATATTCCAAATATCTGTCATTATTTTTTGAAGAGTCTTTATGTTCAAATTCCACATATTTAATCCATTATTAAAATGTAAAACTATATTAACAACATTCGTTTAAAAATTTTATATGCTTGAAGACTCTAAGATCTCCTTATTTTTTGTCTCTCTGACCAGAGACATTTTTAGTGGTAATATTTTTTAGTATCTTTTCTGTATCACCTACTATCTACCCATCAATCATGTTCGTTGCTTTCCTCCAAACTGTCTCCCTGCCCCTCATTTTACCAGCAGTTCTTTCTTTTAAAAAATAGATATATATTGAAGATATGCCTTGGAAATGACACACACCAAAATCAAGACAGTGGATACTTTTCAGAAAGGTCATGGGAGACCCTGGGCAAGCCCTTATTCTCTCTGGACGTCAGTCTCCCTGGTCTGCAAAGTAGCCAGTTGACAGAAGCAGCCTTTAAATGCCTTCCGACTCTGAAATTCTAGGCATCTATGAGGTCTCTTCTGCAGCCAGTACTTTGTGGCCTCAGATGAACATAAAATAGTAATAATAATAATAATGGGGAGGACAAGTCCACGGTAGCCAGGAAGGAACACTACAATTTTTAGTGAAACTTGACTCTTAGTTACTGGAATTCAGAAAGAACGATGTAAATACCCAGGCAGTTTAACCACCATCCGACAGTTAAACAAAAACACATCTGGTTTAACTTCATTTTCCTCAACTCCTCCCCAGCTCCTGCATCCCCTACCCTCATCTCGAATTTTACCCCTTAATTTGAGAAGTCAAATTAAATGCAAACAATTGATTTCATGCCACAGTGAGGCTGAGAATTCCAGCATGGAAAACTTTAAGCATGATGTTTTTCTGGGAGCAATTAGGAAATGTTGGGGGATGGCA
This sequence comes from Ovis canadensis, assembly GCF_042477335.2. Lineage (NCBI taxonomy): Eukaryota > Metazoa > Chordata > Mammalia > Artiodactyla > Bovidae > Ovis > Ovis canadensis. The sequence continues at coordinate 250,519,084 of NC_091246.1, forward strand.
TGAGGGGGTGGAAAAATAGGAAGACTGTTCTTGAATGTTTTTTGGACACTGAGCATCAGAGAAGAGTTGCCGGATGCCTACTAGGAACCCAGCACTTGGAGAGGTCAAGCGAGTTGCCTCAGGTCACACAGCTAGGATTGGAACCCAAGGTGCCAATCCGAAAGCCATTCTTTGCCTCCTGCTGAGGCCTTTGTAAGCTATATAGGGCCTTCCCTCTGGCCCTCATGGATCACCTGGCAGCAGCCGAAAAATGTCTCAGAGAATATTAACTTCTCAACAACAACCTCCAACAGTGGTCATTTCCAACTGAGCCATTCAATGGTGAAAAACCATTGTAATCTTGCCAACCCTTCACAACTCTGCAAACTGTGTATTATTAACCCATATGACGGATGATTTCCTCACCTGAGGCTCAAAGAGGTAAAGAAGCTTGTCTAGGGTCATATGTCAGTGCTGGGAATGAACCTCCAAGCTACTTACTGCCCACAGCTGCCCTCTAAAAGCAGTCCTGTGGACTGTAGCCCGCCAGGCTCCTCTGTCCATGGGATTCTCCAGAATACTGGAGTCGGTCGCCGTGCCCTCCTCCAGGGGATCTTCCTGGCCCAGGGATGGAGCCCACGTCTCTGATGTCTCCTGCATTGGCAGGCAGATTCTTTACCACTAGCGCCACCTGGGAAGCCCTCAAAAAAGTAAGGACATCTCTTAAAAAAACCCCAAAATACACACTGCACAGCCTAGCCAGCCTGCAGATGACGAGGACCACGACGTAGCACTGGAAAGCTGAGTTTGCATTCCTGTGGCCACGCGGAGATTTTGAGTGCTGGTCCTCAGCCCAGCTTGCTCACTCTCCCCGTACTGTCCTCTTCGAGCTCTGAGTTTTGTGTTAATAACTCCAGCTGGACCTATTCAAAGTGAGCACTCTGAGCTGTGCCGCTGGATCCCACCCTGGATTAGGAGGCCTCATCCCCAAAGACATATACAATACCAAGATCACTGGAGCTGGTCCCCAGAGCTCCAGCCCCAGCTCCCCAGGTAGCATCTCTTGTTCTTGAACAAGTCACCTCCCTTCTCCAGGCCAGGTTTCTTCATCTGCAGGACTGCGTCCAGTTTGCAGAGTTGGTCGGCTATGTAAGGACAGGTAGGGCCTGAGTATGGTTTCACCTCATTTCAAAGCTGGGACACATCCAGGCAGAAGGGATTGTGGCGGTTAAGTCCCATGCCTGTTCCCAGCACCGAGCTTCAGGCTCCTGGCCAAGGCTGAGTCTAGGATAATAGGAGGTGGCATTTGACTGTGAGCAAGGCAGACACCGTGCCACTCGACAACACAGCCCATCGGGGAATGGGCAGGGCCTAGGCAGTGGGTGACAGGTTTCCAGGGTTCGGAGCCGAGACAAAACCCTACACTCCATCTCAAGTTTGCCACTGAGATTAGAGCTGATGAGAGCCAAAATTTTCTTAAGCACAGGCACCAGCTCAACACTCTGCATACGTTAACCATACTATTTCCTAAATCTCAGCTAAAAGGAGGAGACTGGGGCATGACAGGCAACAGAATTTGTCCCAGGTCATACAGCTAGGTTGCCTTTTCCTATTAGTGAAAACCAAATGTTGGCTGATCCGTTTTACCCATGTTACTGCCTGTTAGTCTCCTTCCTTGTGAATTGCTTGATTCCTTTTCTAAAGTGTCAGTTTCAGAGCCTAAAAAAGTTTCGTTATACAGGTGTGCAGATGTCTGTGTAATTTATCGCTGCATTCCCAGCACCTAGAACAGGGTTTGGGGCATTAATAAATGTTTGTTGAATGGAGACGGCGTTTTGTTTCTGCCCTCAGTTCAGTTTTATTGCTCACAACAGTTTTATGAGAGAGGTACACTCCCTTATCTTACAGGTGAGGTCACGGATACAGACAGGGGTCATCACTAAAGCCTACATCTCACTCCAGGGGCTGGGAAGTTGGGAAGCCTGGTCCAAGCCTCGTCCAACCTTTTCTGCTTATGGAGTTCAGATGTATGAAGTTCAGGAAGAGAAGAGGAGACGGAGAGACAAGAGTGGAGGGGAGTGGACAGACGAGTGGGTGACGAGGGGAGACAAGAGTGGGCAGGGAGTGGAGGCTAGGGTGGGGAAGACACCCTGGGGAGGTCTAACGATTGGAAGAGGACAGGTCTAGGGCATGGGGGGAGGCAAGACTGAGCACCAGAAGAGCCAGAAGGAGGAACCAAGATCTTTGCGTAGAAGTAGCAGGGGCATAAGGCTGTAGGTTTAGAGTCTGGCTTCATATCCTGGCTTCAGACTTGCTTAACTTCTTCAGGCCTCAGTTTCCCTGTTTGTAAAGGAGATGATGCATGTCAAGTGTTGGAGCCTGGCACCCAGTAGGTGTTCAACAAATGGTTGCTGTCAACTTTGCTCACACCCTGCCTACCAGGGAAGCCGGGCCCACCTGGAAGTCTTCCCCCCGCACCACCCCCCCACCCTCCCCAGCCCAGAGGCCCTTTCAGGCCAGAGAACTGCCCCCTCTTGAGATCTCCTCCTCCACCCACAGGCCGCTGTAAAGACCCCTCCCCCAGCCCCATTTTGCATTGAAAAAGGGTCTGAAGAGACAATGCGGGGGAAGGCTGGAGCTCAGCTCAGCTACCCGCCCCACTAGCGTGACCAGGCTTTTAACCCTTTCTTATCCAGACGAGTTGCAGGAACCCACCCCGGGCCAGCCGCTCACCTGCCTACGTCCATAGATGGATCGCAGCAAACTCCCCCAGCTTGGGGGGCTCCAGAGCTCGGCCCCAAGGCCGCTGCGCACCCCCTACAACTTCCAGACTTCAACACGCCGGATGTCCGTCCCCCCCGCCCCCCTCCCAGCCCCGCTGCGGCTCCCAGACCCAAGTGCCTCCCTCTCTGTACTGTTCCCAGCTCCGGCCCAAACTACTTTCGGAGCCCACCCAGGAAGACCAGCCCCCTCCCCTGGCGGCTGTGCCAAGATCTCGAGACGGCTAGATAGCTGGCAGTTCTGGGGTGGGCAACCCGAGTCTCTTGATCGCGGACCAAGGGGGCGCCGTAGAAGCCGCTCAGCCACAGGGCAACGGGAGGCGGTGCCGAGACCGAAGATGGGGGTCTCAGGCAGCGGCGGGGAGACCCCAGAGCTGCAGCGGCCGACTCGAGCGCAGTCAGCCCGCCTCGCCGGCTCCGCTGGGGCCACGTCCACTTTCTGGGCCCGCCCAGTGCGCCCGCCGGGAGCCGCGGATGCGCGCGAGCGCGGGAGCGGGACAGGTGGCTGGAGGTTCCGAATGGGCTGCCTTGGGCGGTGTGGGGGGGGGAGCGGAGGTCCCGGCCTGGCCCCTGATGTCCAGCCTCGCCGCCCTCTCCCGGCGAGGGGAGGATGAGGAAAGGGGGCCTGGGACCCTCCACATCCCGGGGGTCCTGGAGAGCCAGGAACCAGCTTCGAGTCTTTACCTGCTCAGAGTTCGTAGGCGAAGGTCTGTCCCGGCGCAAGGGACGCGGGGTCGGTGCTCTGGGAGCGCGGACGCGGAGGGGCGGGAGCGCAACACTGCCCCGGCCAAGTCCCCCGCGGGCTTATAAAGGCGATCGCGGGGCTCGCGCGCGGCCGGGGCAGCCCTCCCCGGCCCCCGCCCCCGCCTCCACCCCCGGCCCGGGCCCCGGCCCTCCCCGCCCCCGGCCCGCCCCCGGCCCGGGCCCAGCCGGCCGGTCCCGCCGCGAGGCCAGCGCGCCGCCTGCCGGGCAGCGGGGCGCCCTCCGGCTTCCTGAGCCCCGGCTCGGCTCCCGCCCTTGCGCGGGGTTGGGGCGGGCGCTTCCCAGCGAGACCACGCTCTGTCCTTTCTCTCCGCGAGCTCCAGCTCTGATTCCGTCTGTTTGGGGTTGTCTTTATCCTTGGCTCCAACTTCCTGCTGTGTCTCTTTGTGGCTGTGTCTCTTGCGCCCTCTGACTGGTCTGCCTCTCTGACAACCCACCTGGCTCTGTTTGGGACCTCTGTCTCTCCCCATCTCTGTGCACGTGTCTCTCGGCCTCTGTCCACCCGTGTGTGTGACTCTCCTCCCTGTCCCCTCTCGCCTTCCCACTCCAACCAGACTACTGGCCTGGCCCTTTCTCCGCTGGCCTTGGGCTCTTTCCTCTCCTCAGCCAAGGAGGCTGAGGGATACCTCGGCGGGGGTGGCTTGGGGAGGGGAGCCCCCTCTCCTGGAAGGGGACTGTTCCCTCTTTGTCCTTAGAGCCAGCCAGGGTTCCTGCTGACCACATCCCATCCAGAGGTGAGGACCTGCCTCCCCGGTGAGCAGAGGAGGAAGCCCACACTTTGCACCAGGTGGAATCAGACAGCCCAGGTTCAAGACTGCACCCTGGTGACCTTGGGCAAATCGCTTGAGCCCTGTGGCCTGGCCAGCCCCTTGACCCGCAGAGGTCAGCTCCCCTAGCTGCCCTGATCACATGCTGTTGTTGTTGTTGCTGTTCAGGTGCTAAGCTGTGTCCGACTCTTTGGGATTCCGTGGACTGCAGGACACCAGGCTCCTCTGTCCTCCACTATCTCCACTGTCATATGCTGAGAGGCAGACTAATAGGAGACAGTGGTTGAAAAGTGCACAGGAAACTCTAAAAGCGCTGACAGATGAAGGGAGGCGGGGCAGGACTGGAGGAGACTGAGGCCTGAGCAGAGAAGCTGTCAGTACCACCAGAACCAGTTGTTCAGTCACTAAGTCGTCAGAGTCACTGAGACCCCATGGTCTGCAGCACACCAGGTTCCTCTGTCCATGGGATTTTCCAGGCAGGGATACTGGAGTCAATTGCCATTTCTTCTCCAGGAGATCTTCTTGACCCAGGGATCGAACCCATGTCTCCTGCATTGGCAGGCAGATTCTTTACCATCTGAGGCACCAGGAAAGTCCCGGCCCAGAATTCTCTATCTTACCTAGGACATGCCGACCTTGGGCCAGTCATCTTGCATACATTTTCTCCCAACGACCCCATTTTAGAGAGGAGAAAACAGAGGCCAAGATAGAGCATGAGGACAGCTTGTCAGTATGACTGGAACCGGAACTGGGGACTAGCACCAAACACCAAGAGTGTCTTTGTATTTTTCTTTCTTTTTTTTTTTTTTTGTATTTTTAGCAACTGATATTGCTTCTTTATTTATAGGAGTGATATGAAGCGTCCTTCCTGACATAAGTTTGTTTTTAGAAAGTGAATCAAAACATTGATTAAATACTATTTACATATTCAATGAGTTAGATTATTATGGCAAAAATCATGGAGGTGGTCAATGAATCAAGTTTGGGAAACAACACTTTTGCATGAGAAATGGAGAGTGAAGGCATCCAGAATGGAGTCTCAAACCTTGGAGGGGTTCTGTAATTGCTCACAAACTCCAAGGAAGGGGTTAGGGATACAAAGAGGCTTGAGATGATGTCATTGTCAGTGAGCAAGGGGCATATTCCCGCCCGTCCCAGCCTGAACAGAGGCTGGGGGGCTGAGGCAACAGCGACTTGGATGGACCCCGTTTCACCAATTATGGGCCCCCACGCCTGCCCTTGACTTCTGATCTCCCCAAAACTGTTGGGGGATGGACACTTCTAGTTGCACCACATGGCCAGCATTGGGCTCCCTGTGTCTGAGTGATTTTTCCCCAGGTACCACTGGCTGAATGGCTGAAAATTGATGCTTTTGAATTGTGGTGCTAGAGAAGACTCTGGAGAGTCCCTTGGACAGTGAGGAGATCAAAGCAGTCGTCCTAAAGGAAATCAACCCTGAATATTCATTGGAAGGACTAACACTGAAACTGAAGCTCCAATACTTTGGCCACCTGATGGAAATAGCTGACTCATTGGGAAAGACCCCAGTGCTGGAAAGATTGAAGGCCAAAGGAGAAGGGGATGGCAGAGAATGAGATGCTTAGATAGCATCACCGACTCAATGGACATGAATTTGAGCAAACTCTGGGAGATAGGAGAGGACAGAGGAGCCTGACGTGCTGAGAGGGAAGAAATTAAGAAAACTGAAACAGGAGCTTGCCTGGTGGTTCAGTGGTTAAGAGTCCACCTGCCAGTGCAGGGGACACAGGTTCAGTCCCTGAGCCAGGAAGATCCCACGTGCCTCAGAGCAGCTAAGCCTGTGCACCGCAACTCCTGAGCCTGTGGTCGAGAGCCCGCGGGCTGCCACCACCAAAGCCTGCACACCCTGGAGCCTGTGCCCCACAAGAGGCGTCACTGAAATGAGAAGCCCTTGCACCTCGGCTAGAGAAAGCCCACTCACAGCAACGAAGACCCAGCACAGGCAAAAACAAATAGAAAGGAAACTGAGGCAATATCATTAAACCAAGGGTGGTACCGCCCAGCATTACCGAGTGCTGACTTCGTGTGAGGCTCTGGTCCGATATGAGTCTTTGTATGTATTAACCCAGCTAATGCTCACGACAGCCCTGCCGAGTAGGGACTTTTATTCCCACTTTACAGATGAGAAAACAGGCATATCTGAGCTGTCATTTGCAGAAGAGCCCAGCAGCCTGGTGTAAAGCTCTTTGCAGGCGAAATTTCGTTGGCTTCTCTCTGTAAGACCGAAGCAGGGTCGTTAATGTCATGCTCGCTTTTCAAATGAGGAAGCTCTTGGCTCAGAGAGGCTTAACAACTTATTCTTTCAAGAATATTCATTGGGTGCCTGCTCAGGGCAGGCACTGTGCTAGGATCTGGAGACACAAGTGAACAAGACAGATTTCTGGCCTCATGGAGCTGACATTCCAGTTAAGGAAGACAGATAATAAACAGGCAACACTATAATAAGCAAGTTATATGTAAATTAGAAGATGATAAGCGAGTGAATAAATAACTAGAGCAGATATTAGGGAGAGGAGGCGTGCTGGGAAGGGGGCAGATTGTGGCATAAGAGTATTCAGGGGAGAGAAGACGAGGGAATTCCCAAGCATTCTTTAACAAGGAGACCCGACTCCTCTCTGGGATGTGTCTGCTGGGAAGCGGACTGTGGACAAGAGGCCAACTAGCAATATCTCTCTGTGTCTGCTGGGCTTCCCAGGTGGTGCTAGTGGTAAAAAAAAAAAAAAAAAAAAAACCCGCCTGCTGGTGCAGGTTACATAAGAGACGAAGGTTCCATTCCTGGGTTGGGAAGATCCCCGGAGGAAGAGCATGGCGACCCACTCCACTATTCTTGCCCAGAGAATCCCCATGGGCAGAGGAACCTGGCAGGCTATAAGTCCATGCAGTCGCAAAGAGTCAGAGACGACTGAAGCGACTTAGCACGCACACACGCTCTGTCCCTGCTGTGACAAGTCAAGGAAGAAGCCAACCCTTAAACCAGGGCATGGGTGTGCTCTGAGCCCAAGGCCACTTGATAGAGAAGATGGAAGCCAAGAGAAAGCCTTCCTGAGGCCACCCAGCCCATCAGGGAGAAGTCAGGCTGCCTGCGGGGAGTAGCAGTGTTAGTCGCTCAGTCATGCCTGACTCTGCGACCCCGTGGACGGCAGCCTGCCAGGCTCCTCTGTCCATGGAATTCTCCAGGCAAGAACACTGGAGTGGATTGCCATGCCCTCCAGAGGACCTTCCCTACCCAGGGATCGAACCCGGGTCTCCTGTGTTGTAGGCAGATTCTTTACTGTTTCAGCTATAGGAAAGACCTGAGCTTTTTTTGTTTTGTTTTGTTTAATCATTTGCCGCTGCAGTTGCTGATTTTTTTAAAAAATAATTTTATGTAAGTATTTATTCTTGGCTTGCTGGGTCTCTTGTTGCTGAGCAAACTTTTCTCTAGCTGCGACAAGTGGGGCCTTCTCTTAGTTGCCGTGTGTGGTCTTCGCTCTGCGCTGGCTTCTCCCGTTGCGTTTCCCGAGTTCCAGAGCCCTGGCTCGATAGCTGTGGCTCGTGGGCTCAGTTGCTTCGCAGCGTGTGGGATCCTGCCCGTTCAGGATCGACCCCGAATCTCCAGTGTCGGCAGGCAGGCAAATTCTTTACCACTGAGCCACCAAGGAAGCCCCTCTCCTGAGCTTTTGAGCAGTGCTGACAGCCCTTCCCAGGACCAGCTCCAGCTTCAGCCCTAGTCCCAGACTCCCCCCTGCCCAGTTCTGCCTGCGCCATGCCACCTTGAGCCTCATCCTGGCTCAGCCCTCCTCCGTCTCAGCCCGGGTCTCCCAGGCAGTGCTAACCCAAGCTTCCAACTCATCTGCAGTCCCAGCCCCCTCGCGCACCCCCCGGCAGTCAGCCCTGTGCCCAGTACCCTAAGAAATGACCAGAGAGTGTCCCCCAGCCCCCGCTGTACTTAAAGGAAGCCTTCCTCACAAAGGCCCGGGGCGCCTGCCCTGTGAGAAAAACCCATTGTCTGAGGAACAATGTCTCTATTTTGTCCTTTATTTCTAAAGGGACTTGTGAGCAGGCTCCAAGCTCCAAGACAGAGAGTGTTGCTTCCTATTCTCAGCCCTGGAGAAGGCTGTAGGCCAAAAGGAAGGGTCAAGGCTGTCTGCTGGGGGCTGCATTCCGGAGATCAGAGCGGACTCAGGCAGGCCCAGGCATAGCAGTCCGGTGGCATTTCCAGAATGGAGACAGGAAGGAAGGCATCTCAAACAAGTAGGAAGAGAGTTTGTACCCAGGGTGGCGGAGAGATCTCCTTCCCCACCCCCGCCACACACTTATAGGACTTGGATCCCTTCTGATAAAGTCTTCCTGAAGATTCATCCATGCTCCTGGCTGTCCATCTCTCTCCCTGTCTTCAGTGGACACGTCTGAGGTGGGCCTTGGAGATGCTCCCCCGGGGGCTGTATCACTTTTGCCTCCCACTTCCTGTTACATGCAAACTTGAGGGCCCAAGAATACTTTAGGGCTTGGACGATGGCAGGCTGATATTTGGCAGCTTGGGGATTTCTTTAGCAATGTTCTGAAAGGCTTATGGCTCTTATAGCAAATAGATCAGACACCTACTAAGCCTACAAAACCATCTCCAGGAAAAAGAAATGCAAAAAGGCAAAATGGCTGTCTGAGGAGGCCTTACAAATAGCTGAGAAAAGAAGAGAAGCTAAAGGCAAAGGAGGAAAGGAAAGATATACCCATCTGAATGCAGAGTTCCAAAGAATAGCAAGGAGAGATAAGAAAGCCTTCCTAAGTGAACATGCAAACAAATAGAGGAAAACAATAGAATGGAAAAGACTAGAGATCTCTTCAAGAAAATTGAAGATACCAAGGGAACATTTCATGTAAAGACGGGCACAATAAAGTACAGAAATGGTATGGACCTAACAGAAGCAGAAGATATTAAGAAGAGGTGGCAAGAATACACAGAAGAACTATACAAAAAAGATCTTAATGACCCAGATAACTACGATGGTGTGATCACTCACCTAGAGCCAGACATCCTGGAGTGCAAAGTCAAGTGTGCCTTAGGAAACATGACTATAAACAAAGTTAATGGAGATGATGGAATTCCAGCTGAGCTATTTCAAATCCTAAAAGATGATGCTGTTAAAGTGCTACACTCAATAAGCCAGCAAATTTGGAAAACTCAGCAGTGGCCACAGAACTGGAAAAGGTCAGTTTTCATTCCAATCCCAAAGAAGGGCAATGCCAAAGAATGTTCAGACCACCACACAATTGCACTCATCTCATATGCTAGCAAAGTCATGCTCAAAATCCTTCAAGCTAGGCTTCAGCAGTATATGAACCGAGAACTTCCAGATGTACAAGCTGGATTTAGAAAAGGCAGAGGAACCGGAGACCAAACTGCCAACATCCGTTGAACCATAGAAAAAGCTAGAGAATTCCAGAAAAACATCTACTTCTGCTTCATTAACTATGCTAAAGCCTTTGACTATGTAGACCACAACAAACTGTGGAAAATTCTTCAAGAGTTGGGAATACAAGATCATCTCACCCACTTCCTCTGACACCTGTATGCCAGGCAAGAAGCAACAGTTAGAACTGGACATGGGACAATGGACTGATTCCAAACTAGGAAAGGAGTACTCAAGGCTGTATATTGTCATTCTGCTTGTTTAACTTATATGCAAGGTACATCATGTGAAATACCAAGCTGAATGAAGCTCAGCTGGAATCACAATTGCCGGCGGAAATATTAATAACCTCAGATATGCAGATGACACCACCCTTATGACAAAAGCGAAGAGGAACTAAAGAGCCTCTTGATGAAAGTGAAAGAGAAGAGCGAAAAAGCTGATTTAAAACTCAATATTCAAAAACTGAAGAGCATGGCATCTGGTCCCATCACTTCATGGCAAATAGATGGGTAACAATGGAAACAGTAACAGACTTTATTTTCTTGGCTCCAAACTCACTGCAGATGGTGACTGCAGCCATGAAATTAAAAGACACTTGCTCCTTGGAACAAAAACAATGACAAACCTCTCTCTCTCTCTTAGTCGCTAAGTCGTGTCCGACTCTCGCGACCCCATGGACTGACTGCCAGGCTCCTCTGTCCATGGGATTCTCCAGGCAAGAATATTGGGGTGGGTTGCCATTTCCTTCTCCAGGGGATCTTCCCAACCCAGGAATCGAACCCAGGTCTCCTGCATTGCGGGCAGATTCTTTACCAACTGAGCTATGGAGGAAGCCCATGACAAACCTAGATAATGTATTAAAAAAGCAAAGACAATACTTTTCCAACAAAGGTCCATCTAGTCGAAGCTATGATTTTTTCCAGTAGTCAGGTGGTGGTGGTGGTTTAGTTGCTCAGTCATGTTCAACTCTTGCGAGCCCATGGATGTAGCCCGCCAGGCTCCTCTGCGCATGGGATTCTCCAGGCAAGAATACTGGAGTGGGGTTGCCATTTCCTTCTCCAGGGGATCTTCCCAACCCAGGAACTGAACCCAGGTTTCCTGCATTGCAGGCAAATTCTTTACCAACTGTGCTATCAGGGGATCCCCTGCAAATTGTGGACATGAGGCGAACTAGAAATATCTCTCTAAACTGGCTATGACATGAAAAGGAAGAAGCCATCCATTAAAGGAAGGACAGGAGGCTGCACTGAGCCCAAGGCCAGTTGTCAGGAGACAAACAGCCACAGGACACTTGTAAACACAGAAATGCGGCAAAGTCTCCAAGTATTTGTTGTTGTTCGGCTGCTCAGTCGTGTCTGACTCTTTGGCACTCCGTGAACTGCAGCACGCCAGGCCTCCCTGTCCTTCGCCATCTCCCGGAGCTTGCTCAAACTCATGTCCATTGAGTCGGTGATGCCATCCAACCATCTCATCCTCTGTTGTCCCCTTCTCCTCCCGCCTTCAATCTTTCCCCTCGTCAGGGTCTTTTCTAATGAGTTGGCTCCTCGCATCAGGTAGCCAAAGTATTGGAGCTTCAGCTTCAGCATCAGTCCTTCTAATGAATATTCAGGACTGATTTCCTTTAGGATGGACTGGTTGGATCTCCTTGGAGTCCAAAGGACTCTCAAGAGTCTTCTCTAACACCACAGTTCAAAAGCATTAATTCTTCAGCACTCAGCTTTCTTTATAGTCCAACTCTCACATCCATACATTCTCTGGTGGCCCAGTGGTTAGGACTTGGTGCTTTCAACCAGGGCCTGGGTTCAATGTCAGGTCAGGGAATTAAGACTCTGCAAGTCATGTGGCATAGTTCCCCCCAAAATCATCTCAGACAAAGATTGCCTCATGGAACGTGCTTAGGAGGGACGTGAAGAGTCTTCAGTTTTATCTCCTGCTAAGTCCCCTACCTGCTGGCCTGTGCTTACACTAAATATAGCTGAGTGTGGAGAATTCCACTTTTTGGCTGGAATCCTGGGCTTACTGTCAACTTGGACCACAGGCCTCAGGTCTAAATTGCCTAGTTTTTCTTTCTCTCCTTTCAACCTGTCCAATTTCAAAGGAGTCACGCACGTCTCTTTCTTGTAGGAATTTATTAATGACTGCAAGAAATGAGCAGCCTCCAAAATCCTGAGATTTTCCCACGGGTTTCATAAAAGAGCAGCCTTGGAGGCCCCTGGTTTGAATTCCAAGATTCAACAGACTCTGACCACACTGACTCCTTCACCACCAGCTATTTTAGAATAGCCAACCTCCCAGCCAAAAGTCTCTGTTCCACCTGTGCTGTATCGCGCTGCTCTGCCCCACGAGTTCTGCCCTGGAGGATCTGTGATTTGCAGCACCCTACCTCAGGTCCCCGTTTGCTCATCAGTTAAGTTGTAAATATCAAAATCTGGGCTTCCCAAGTGGTGCTAGTGGTAAAGAACCTGCCTGTCAGTGCAGGAGACATAAGAGGCATGGGTTCGATCCCTGGGTCAGGAAGGTTCCCCTGGAGGAGGGCATGGCAACCCACTCCAGTATTCTTGCCTGGAGAATCCCATGGACAGAAAAGCCTGGCGGGCTACAGTCCATAGGGTCACACAGAGTCAGACACGACTGTAGCAACTTAGCACGCACACACACAAATAACAAAATCTAATTTGTCGAACCTTAAAAATTTTTTTAAACTTATTTTTGACTGCACTGGGTCTTCATTGCTGCTCGCAGGCTTCTCTTCTAGTTGTGTCTAGCAGGGGCTGCTCTCGAGTTGCGATGCTTGGCTGCGATCTCTATAATTGTGTTGTATCTAGTTGTGATACAGCTTCTCCTTGTAGCGGCTTCTTTTGTTGACGAGCACAGAGTCTAAAGCACGTGGGCTTCAGTAGCTGTGGCATGCTGGCTTAGTTGCCCTGCCGCACGTGGAATCTTTCTGGACCAGGGATCAAACCCCTGTCCTCTGCACTGGCAGGCAGATTCTTAACCACTGGACTGCCAGGGAAGTCCTCAAACCAGTTTTGAAACTAAAGGAAATTTATTGGCTCATGAAGCAGGCAAGTCCACACATGGGAGAGGCTTTTATCCTTGGTGGTTCAGTGATGTCCTGGGCCCTAATTTCTCTCTCTTTTCATTTCTCAGCTCCTTTTGGCCCCGTGTGCATCCAGGTGGAGGTTCCCAGATGACATATCACCTGCAATGTATCATCAAAAACATGGAAATCTGTTTCCCCAAACAAACTCAAGTCTTGGAATTGTCTCATGGACCAAACTTCCTTTGTTGTTGTTCAGTCCCTAAGTCGTATCTGACTCTTTTGCAACCCCATGGACAGACCTCACCAGGCTCCTCTGTCCTCCACTATCTCCCAGAGTTTGCCTGATTTCATGTCCCCGGTGATGCATCTAACCATCTCATCCTCTGCCACCCCCTTCTCCTTGTCATGGCAAAGGGGCTTTCATAACTCAATGCAGTGATGAGCCATTCGGTGCTGGACCACCCAAGATGGACAGGTCACGGTGAAGAGTTCTGATAAGATAAGTCCTTCTCTTCTTCCGTGGAGAAGGAAATGGCAACACACTGCAGTATTTTTGCATGGAGAGCCCCTTGTATAGTATGAAAAGGCAAGCCTCCTTCTCGGGCTCCCTAAACCAACCACTCCACTGGTTGATATAAGCCAATCCAGGCCCACCGTAGAGACAGGGTAAGGTCCCAGCCTACCACCCTGCTCAGAAAGGCCAGGGGCGGGCGGGTGACGGGGAGGTAAGTCACAAATGTCTCCCCCACACGGCTCTAGGACTTAGGCGAGTACTCACACACTTGCATGTATGGGCTCTATACTTGCCAAAGCACTTTGGAATAAATAATAATAAAAATATTTTATGTGTATACAGTAAGGTATGTTTTTAAAGATATAAATTATCTCGGTTCACGTTAGAAAGTCTGAATCCACACAAGGAAAAGTAAATTAAAATACCCTGTAGTTTCATCACACAGAGTGAATCCATTTAACACCTTGGTATTTCTCTTTCACGATTTACTTATTTTCAAAAAAATTATTTGTTTCTCCAGGTCTTAGTGTTGGCACATAGGATCTTTAGTTGAGGCATGTAGGGGTCTCAGCTCCCTGACCAGAGTTCGAACCTGGGCCAAATTTGTACCAAATAAGAAATATACTGGGCCCTGGCAGTGAAAGCCCAGAATCCTAACTGCTAGGCCACCAGGAAACTATCTTTCCCAACTTAAAAGCAAAACAGGGCTTCCCTGGTGGTCTTGTGGTTAAGAATCCACCTGCCAAGGCAGCAGTCACGGTTTGATCCCTAGTCTGGGAAGATCCCGCCTGCTGCAGAGCAGCCAAGCCCGTACTCCACAAGAGAAGCTGCCGCAACGAGAAAGCCGTGAGCCGCAGGAAGAGCAGCCTCCACTCTCTGCAGCTAGAGAAAGCCCGTGGGCAGCGACAAAGCCCCTGTGCAGCCAAAAATAAATATAATCAATAAACCATTATTTTTAAAGCAAGACAAAATAAAACAAAAACTCAAGGGGATCACAGGAGATGTATGAAACAGCCCACATTCAGGTAAGATTTTTCCCAGTGGCTCAAAGCGTCCGCCTCCAATGCGGGAGACCTGGGTTCGATCCCTGGGTCAGGAAGATTCCCTGGAGAAGGAAATGGCACCCCACTCCAGTATTCTTGCCTGGAGAATCCCATGGACGGAGGAGCCTGGTGGGCTACAGTCCATGGGGTCGCACAGGGTTGGACATGACTGAGTGACTTCACTTTCAGTGATGTATTCAGGATGTGGTTTCTCTCCCTTATGGAGAAAAACCCAAAGACCCTGCTCCTCTGGCTTAATACATACACATTTTCACAATCCTGTCCAGGGTTTGCAGCCCTCTGGATGTATTATCCTATTTTCTCCTCTGGGTGGGGTTATTATGAGCCCCATTTTACAGACAGAAAATCAGAGGCTTGGCAGTCAAGTCAGGAGCAGGTGGCCAGCGTGTAGTTCCCAGCCCAGGCCCCTAGCCGTGGGGCTCACAGTCTCCGAGTGGGAAACAGGATGCGCGGCTGGTCATGAAGGAAGCACCCCCAAGGCGATTCTGGAAGGGGAGTGACCACATCCTGCACCTTCCCAACAGTCTCATCCCCTTTCCAGCCTCTTCCGAGGTTCCAGAGGTCTCTGAGCACTCAGAGGAAGGAAGACGGGTGGGTTTAATGTTTACCCACCCTGAAGTGCCGTGTCATGGAAATCTGGGGACTCCGGACTTTCCCTCTACTTCTGGGGGTGGGGGTGGACAGGGCAAGGGGTCAGAGTGCAATCCCTCCACCTCAGATGCCAGCTCCTCCCACTTGGTTTTCTGTGTGGATGCAGGGCTGGAGTGAGCATGCGATTGGGAGGGGTGTGCTCAGAAGGCCCCCAGACTCACCCCGACCTCCCAGCGGTCTCAGCTGAAAACTCTGTCGTAATGGACAGCGGCCCAGACTCTGAAGCCTGCTCCACCGCTTCCCCGTGGCTCCGTGGTAAAGAATCCACCTGCCAAGGCAGGAGACACGGGCTTGATCCCTGATCTGGGAGCAACGAAACCCCTGCCTCACAACGGTTGAGCCTGTGCTCTAAGCCCGGGAGCCCCTGCTGCGCACCCAGAGGCGCCCCCGCGGTAAGAAGCCTGGGCGTCGCCGGAGAGCAGCCCGCACTCCCCGCAGCTGGAGAAAACCCGCGAAGCGATGGGGACCAACCGCAGCCGAAGCGAAACCTCGCTCCAGGCTGGTTCATGTCGATGTATGGCAAGACCCACCACAATATTAAAGTAATTAGCCTCCAATTAAAATAAATTAGTTAATTAAAAAATGACAGAAAACAGACTTATGATAACCAGGAGGTAAGGTGGGGGAAGGGATAAATTGGGAGATTGGGATCGACATACACACAGTACTTTACACTGTCTTGGCCAAAACGTTCATTTGGAGTTTTCCATTAGACGTTATGCAGAAATCCAACCCAATATATAAAACAGACAACTTATAACGACCTACTGTATAGAATAGGGAACTCTACTTAATACACTATAATGGCCTATATGGGGAAATAATCTAAAAAAAAAAGAGTGGATATATGTATGACGGACTCACTTTGCTCTACTGAAACTAACACAACATTGTAAATCAACTGTACTCCAATAAAAAATTTTTTAAGTGTTCCCAGGTATAGATTCTCAAAATAATGTAAAAATAAATATCAACCGATTAAAAAAAAATCTTGCTCCACTAGCTGTGTTCGACCTTGAGCAAGTGAACCTATCTGTGCCTCAGTTTCTTTGACTGTGAAATGGGAATAATAATACACACCCCCCACCCCTACCCCCACAGAGCTGCTGAGGGGTTTAAAATCCATATAAACATTCAATAAGTATAATTATTATTATTTTATTATACATGTATTAATGAGTGTTCTACTTGCTGGTAATAGAAAGCCACTCCTGCTGGACAAACAGAAAAGAGGCATTTATTAAAGGGACGTTTGTCCATGACAGCCAAGGGCAGGGAGGCAGTTGGTGTTCCAGAAGGGACTGGAAGCAGAGATTTTTTTTTTTCCCCTCAGGGAAGATGTTCAAAAGCCTTTGTATTCCTACTGAAATAGAGCTGCTGCACAATATAAGTCTCAGATGTACAATAAAGCGAGTCACAATTTTTAAGGGTTTTACTACATTTATGCTGCTGCTGCTAAGTCGCTTCAGTCATGTCTGACTCTGGGCGACCCCATAGATGGCAGCCCACCAGGCTCCCCCGTCCCTGGGATTCTCCAGGCAAGAACACTGGAGCGGGCTGTCATTGCCTTCTCCATACTACATTTATAGTTATTGTCAAATATCGCTTATAGTCCTTGCGCTGCACAGTATATCTTTGTGTTTTATATATAGTTGTTTGCTCCTTTTAATTCACTCCCCCTATCTTGCTCCTTCCTGCTTCCCTCTCCCCTCTGGGAACCACTAGTTTCTTCTCTATATCTGTGAATCAGTTTCTCTTTTGTTATATTCACTAATTTGTTTTATTTTTCAGATTCTACATATAAGGGATATCAAACAGTATTTTTCTTTCTCTCTCTGACTTGTCTCACTAAGCTTAATACCCTCCAACTCCATCCATGTTGTTGCAAATGGTAAAATATCATTATTTTTTTATGGTCGAGTGGTATTCCGTTGTATATACACACCACATCTTTATCCAGTCATCTGTTGATGGACACTTAGGTTGCTCTGTTGTAAACAATGCTGCTAAAACATTAGGTGCTTGCATCTGTTTGGCTGAAAGTTTCACTTTCATTTCAGGTTCGAAGGATTTGTATACAAAAGAAACCACTCATTACACACAGATAGACAACTTTAATATTTAATAAAGGATTATTTAACTTAATTTCAATATGCAGTCATTAAAAGAAAAGGGAAATAGAAACAATGGAGAAGAGGAACAGCACATACATCACCAAAATGGGTCGGCCAACATCCAGAGCTAAACAGTGATGGGAAGTCCCAAGTCACAGAAATCTGGAGTCCCAGTCGGGAAGGTCCCAGGCAGTTCACTCCACAGGTGAGACTTCAAATTGCACTTTTGGGGGTTCCCACTTAAAACCCCAGGCTGCAAACTGATATCATCATCAGTTTGTGTGCAAAAATGCAGCTCTGGTTTTACTTGAACACTTTACAAGGCTGTTTGTTTAATCTTGTGAGATTCGTTGTTGTTGTTCAGATTCTTTGCGACTCTTTGAACTGCAGCACACTGGGCTTCCCTGTCCTCCACTGTCTCCATGTCCATCGAGTCAGTGATGCCATCCAACCATGTCATCTTCCGTCGCCCCCTTCTCCTCCTGCCCTCAATCTTTCCCAGCATCAGGGTCTTTTTCAATTAGTCAACTTTCCCCTTCAGGTGGCCAAAGTATTGGAGCTTCAGCACCAGTCCTTCCAATGAATATTCATTTCCTTTAGTATTGACTGGTTGGATTTCCTTGCAGTCCAAGGGACTTTCAAGAGTCTTCTCCAGTGGCGCAGTTCGAAAGCATCAGTTCTTTGGCGCTCAGTTTTCTTTATGGTCCAACTCTTACATCCTAACATGACCACTGGAAAAATCATAACTTTGACTATATGGACCTTTATCAGCAAAATAATGTCTCTGCTGTCTAGGTCTGTCATAGCTTTTCTTCCAAGGAGCAAGCAATTTTTAAATTTATGGCTGCAGTCACTGTTTGCAGTGATTTTGGAGCCCAAGAAAATGAAATCCAACCCTGTTTCTGCTTTTTCCCCATTTATTTGCCACAAAGTGATGGGACTGGATGCCATGATCTTTGTTTTTTTGAATGTTGATTTTTAAGCCAGCTTTTTCTTATTTAAAATTAATTAATTTTTGCCACCCCATCGATGCGAGTCAGCTGCAGGTGCACATGTGTGCCCCATCCTGAACCCCCTCCCACCTCTCTCCCCACCCCATCCCCCGGGGTTGTCCCAGAGCACCGACTTCGAGTGCCCTGCTTCACGCCTCGAGCTTGCACTGCTCATCTGTTTTACATACGCCAACTTGTACATGTCATGTACACTGAAAAATATGTTTCGCTGCTATTCTCTCATATCATCCCGTCCTCACCTTCTCCCACTTAGTCCAAAGTCTGTTCTTTTGCTGTCTTGCATATAGGATCGCTGTTACCGTCTTTCTAGATGCTATATATATGCATTGACATACTGGATTGGTGTTTCTCTTTCTGACTTTCTTCACTCTGTGTGATGGGCTCCAGTTTCATCACCTCGTTTGAACTGATTCAAATGCATTCTTTTTTTTAGCTGAGTGATATTCCATTGTGTACCACAACTTCCTTATCCACCGATGCGCATCTAGGTTGCTTCCATGTCCTGGCTGTTGTAAACAGTGCTGCGGTGAACATTGGGGTACATGTGTCTCTTTCAATTCTGGCTTCCTCGGTGTGTATGCCCAGCAGTGGGATTGCTGAGTCATAAGGCAGTTCTATTTCTAGTGTTTTAAGGAATTTCCACACTGTTCTCCATAGTGGCTGTACCAGTTTGCATTCCCACCAAGAGTATAAGAGGGTTCCCTTTTCTCCACACCCTGTCCAGTATTTTTTGTTTGTAGACTTTTTGATGGCAGCCATTCTGACCGGTGTGAGATGAGACCTCATTGTGGTTTTGATTTGCATTTCTCTGGTAATGAGTGATATTGAGCATCTTTTCATGTGTTTATCAGCCATCTGTATGTCTCCTTTGGAGAAATGTCTGTTTAGTTCTTTGGCCCACTTTTTGATTGGGTTGTTTGTTTTTCTGGTATTGAGCTTCGTGAGTTGCTTGTATATTTTGGAGATTATTTCTTTGTCAGTTGCTTCGTTTGCTATCATTTTCCCCCATTCTGAAGGCTGCCTTTTCATCTTGTTAAGCCAGCTTTTTCACTCTCCTCCTTCACCTTCATCAAGAGGCTGTTTAGCTCTTCTTCACTTTCTGCCGTTAAAGTGGTATCATCTATGAGTCATAGGATTTCCTTAAACCCCGGGGTGGTTGGCCAGGCCTCCAGGGGCTCAAGAATTCGGAGACCCACTCCCTTTCTTATCTAAAGTGCTCATGACTAGCTGTGTTTGTGGGCAGGCATGGAATCCGGGCAGTGTCCAGACAGTTCAGCAGCAAGGTCAAAGGTCTACTGTGTTTCTGAAGTCTGAACTGGACTATCTCCATTTTAATTTCCCTTCTTCTCTGTATGTGCGTGCTAAGTCACTTCAGTTGTCCTACTCTTTGTGACCCCAAGGAGTATAGCCCACCAGGCTCTTCTATCTGTGGAATTCACCATGCAAGAATACTGGGGTGGGTTTCCACTCCTTTCTTCAGGGGACCTTCCTGACAAGGGGATCAAACCTTCATCTCTTCTGTCTCCTGCACTGTGAGCAGATTCTTTACTTCTGAGCCACTGGAACATTATCTTTTTGAATTAGTGTTTTCTTTTCTTTCTTTCTTTTTATTTTTTCCGGATATATACCAAGGAGTGGAATTTCTGAGTCATGGCGTCAGTTCAGTTCAGTCGCTCAGTCGTGTCCGACTCTTTGAGACCCCATCAACCGCAGCATGCCAGACCTCCCTGTCCATCACCAACATCCAGAGTTCACTCAGATTCACGCCCATCGAGTCCGTGATGCCATCCAACCATCTCATCCTCTGTCGTCCCCTTCTCCTCCTGCCCCCAATCCCTCCCAGCATCAGAGTCTTCCAATCAGTCAACTCTTCACATGAGGTGGCCAAAGTACTGGAGTTTCAGCTTCAGCATCATTCCTTCCAAAGAAATCCCAGGGCTGATCTCCTTCAGAATGGACTGGTTGGATCTCCTTGCAGTCCAAGGGACTCTCAAGAGTCTTCTCCAACACCACAGTTCGAAAGCATCAGAATTCTTCGGCGCTCAGCCTTCTTCACAGTCCAACTCTCACATCCATACATGACCACTGGAAAAACCATAGCCTTGACTAGATGGACATTAGTCGGCAAAGTAATGTCTCTGCTTTTGAATATACTATCTAGGTTGGTCATAACTTTTCTTCCAAGGAGTAAGCATCTTTTAATTTCATGGCTGCAGTCACCATCTGTCTGACACTGTTTCCACTGTTTCCCCATCTATTTCCCATGAAGTGATGGGCCATGATCTTCATTTTCTGAATGTTGAGCTTTAAGCCAACTTTTTCACTCTCCTCTTTCACTTTCATCAACAGGCTTTAGTTCCTCTTCACTTTCTGCCATAAGGGTGGTGTCATCTGCAAATCTGAGCTTATCGATATTTCTCCCGGCAATCTTGATTCCAGCTTGTGTTTCTTCCAGTCCAGCGTTTCTCATGATGTACTCTGCATATAAGTTCAATAAGCTGGGTGACAATATACAGCCTTGACGGGCTCCTTTTCCTGTTTGGAACCAGCCTGTTGTTCCATGTCCAGTTCTAACTGTTGCTTCCTGACCCTGCGTATAGGTTTCTCAGGAAGCAGATAAGGTGCTCTGGTATTCCCATCTCTTTCAGAATTTCCCACAGTTTATTGTGATCCACCACCAGCAGGAGGCAGAAAAGGGTGTGCAAGAGTCCCTCAAATCCCGAAGCACAGATTTTTATGCTATAGGAATAAACAAACTTATTTCTCATTGACAAAAATGTGTTAATTGTAAAGGTCCCTACTTTGATTAATAAAGATGTGTTTGAGACTAGTTACAATGATTTAAAATTCACAGTCCGAAACCACAATTACTTTTTCACCAACCTAATAGTTCTATTTTGAGTGTTTTGAGACACCTCCATACTGTTTTCCAAAGTGGCTGGTTGGAAGCAGGGGTTTGATCAGTCACCAGTTTTAGGCTTTCAGACCATTTTTAGGCTTCGTTTCTTCTCCCTGCACTCGCTCACTCTCCTCTCCCTGTAAGCCCACTCTCTGTTCTTGCCAGTACTTGCAGCAGGACCTGACCCCATTCCCCAGGGCTTCTAGCAGCCGCACTGGGGTGTGGCAGTGCCAGTGCCCAGGAGAGAACGGGCTCGGTCCCCCGGGCCACATGTCCACTCCTGGTCCAATCAGCTATGGATGTATTGGCCACGCAGGGCCAGCATGGCAGCGCGTAGAGAACTGAGGACTGGCTTTTGAGGACGTCCAGACACACAGCTGATGAAAGGCTGTCACCCCACTTTCCTCTGTTACAAACCACCTTCACTCCTTGGTTCTCAGACTGAGAGGACAGCCTCTCATCCTCACTGCTCTCCATGGAGAGAAGATGCACTTGCTGAGAGGGCCTGCCTGCAGCACCGTCATCCCAGGGGGAGCCCTGCCCCAGCGCCTGTTACCCCAGGGAGCTATCACAGCACAGCCCTTCACAAACAATCACACACATCCCTTCACACACACACACACGCACAATCACAACACAGCCCTTCACACACACACAAATACACACATATCCCTTTACACACACACACAATCACAACACAGCCCTTCACACAAACACACACACACACCCATATCCCTTCACACATGTACACATGCACTATCACAAAACATCCCTTTACACACACACTAATACAATCACCTCCCTTCACACACACACACACTATTCCAACACACTCCTTCACACACACACACACACACATTATCACAATACATCTCTTCATACACACACACGCACTACTCCAATACACTCTTTCATGCACACATAAACACACACACTAACACAACAATCCCTTCACACACAGACACACACACATGCACTATCCCAACACCTCTTCACACACACACACAATCACACACATCCCTTCACACACACATAATCACAACACAGCCCTTCACACACACACACACACACACACACACACACACACACACTGTCCCAACACACCCCTTCACACACACACACACACACACTGTCCCAACACACCCCTTCACACACACACACACACTGTCCCAACACACCCCTTCACACGCACACACATGCACTGTCACAACACATCCCTTCACACACACGCGTGCACACCCACACACACTCCCAACACATGCTTTCACACACACACACACATGCACACACTCAAACACTCGCATATCCCTCTGGGCACAGCTGATCGACTCAGATTTGGCCAATACCTAGACCTGTCCCCTGACTCCACGATCAATCAGAACCGCTAATGAGAGGGCAACTGTTGACCACGAGAGAGGAAAGCTCAGGTTCTCCCGGGATCTCCATGGGATCTGAGGAGGTGAGCGCACCCACTGAACGAGGGGAGAGAGATGAGAGAGGAACCAAGACAAGGGAGACGTGGACCCCAGGGCACCGGGCAGGTAACTTGCATCTCCAGGTTTCCAGTGCCCATGTCTATCACCAGAGGGGCCTGGCTGGGCCCATGGGGATCCCTGAAAATTCCAGTTACAGCCTCACAATTCCCTCCATCCAAATTTCTGTTTCAGGTCACCGAAAATGCCTTACTCAGAAAAATTAACTTCCTTATTTCTCCCTAAAATGAACCACAAATAATCCAACTTCCTTATTTCTCCAAGGAGAGAAGATGCGACCAAGCCCCCCCCCCCTTATTCCTCCTGCTTAAAGCGCCATGGACCTGTGTGCCCGGAGAGTGTACCAGAAACATCCATTTAAGGACACTTAGAACAATGGCTGGCACCACAGTGCTCTGCTTGTCCCGGTGCCACCTGACCTCCCCCAAGAGGGAGGCGGCAGAAAGCGGCTTTCCTAAAACGGCCTGTAGAAACCGCCACTGCAACCGCAGCCCCAGAGGGTGGGCGTGGCATCCCTGGGGGCAGCATGTGAAGGGCCCCAGGGTGCACGTCCCTTCTCCAGTCCCCAGAGCTGGGCTGGTCATGGCATGTCAAAGAGGAGCCAGAGTAGGACTTTGAGAAAAACGATTCCTCCAAAGCACCAGTGTTGGTGCTCCTGCACTTAACTAGCTTCCGAAGCTGTTCATAGACTAGGCAACCATTCACTGGGAGGAAGGTGGGTCAGAGTCGGTCCCAGAGCTCCCTCTCTTCCCACCACATCCTTACCTTGTAAAGTAGCTCACCCAAGTGTGTGCCCAGTCGCTCAGTTTTGTCTGACTGTTTGCAACCTCACAGACTGTAATGCACAAGGCTCCTCTGTCCATAGAATTTTCCAGGCAAGAGTACTGGAGTGAGTTGCCATTTCCTCCTCCAGAGGATCTTCCAGACCCAGGGATCGAACCTGTGGTGCTTGCGCCGGCAGGTGGATCTTTTACCACCGCACCAGCTGGGAAGCCCTGCTCAGCCGAGACCTGATTCCAACTTCCTTTCTCCTCCAGCAAATCTGAAGATTTATTCAAATTCAGTTAAGCTTCTTTCTGTTTCCGGTAAACTTTATTTACTGGCGTATTCCCAGCTGTCCTGGGTCTTTGTTGCTGTGCAGGCTCTTCTCTCATTATGCAAGCAGGGGCCGCTCTGGGTGCAGTGAGCGGTTTCTAGTTGCAGTGTGTGGGTTTCTCACGCTGCAGAGCACGGGCTCTCGGGCTCACAGGCTTCATTGGTTGCTGTTCCCTGGCTCTAGGGCACTCCAATAGTTGTGCCACGCGGGTTCAGTCCCCCCATGGCATGCGGGATCTTCCCAGGTCGGGGATCCAACCCACAACTCCTGCATTGGCGGGAGGATTCTCTACCACTGAGCCACTGGGGAAGCTTTCAGTGAACATTTTTGCTTTGAGCCCACCGTGTGCTGGGACCCGCCCATAATTAACGTGCACACACACACTAATCCCTTCTTGGCAGGAGCCACTGTTAACCCCAAAATCTTATTTCCTTATTTGTGAAATGACAAGTTTGGGCAAGGCATGGTCTCTGGCCCCGCCTTGCTCTGATGGCCTAGAAATGGCATGTCTCATCGCTACCGGGTATCATGATAACGGATGGTGCACAAGTTTATTCCTTATTCTTGGGCCATTTTCTGCATCTGTGTCCTGATCTCTCTCCGTGTCCCCAGAGCAAGAGGATCTTTGTGGAGTAAACTGATAATTGCTTGCTGAGAAGCTGGTTAATACCAGGGAGACAAGACAGGTCCCTGTCCGGCCGGCAGAAAGGCTGATGTCAGACCGTCAGCACGGAGTGAATCTGACAGGTGACGTGTCAACATTTGGAGCCGAGGGGCAGCTGCAGTCCCTGAGCCGGGCAGGGTCACGCTCCGCCCCACCCTCTCTCCACCCCCACCCTCCCTTAGCAGCTAGTGATTAGGCTAAAAGGATGTGCCTGGGGTGCTGGAAAAGTAGAATTCCCTCCCAATCCAAACAGAACTCAAGAACAAAAGTTCATTTCAGGGACTTCCCAAGTGGTCCAGTGGTTAAGACTCTGCACTTTCAAGGCAGGAGGCACTGGTTTGATTCCCTGATCAGGGAACTAAGATCCCCTATGATGCTCTGCTGCAGCTACTGCTAAGTAGCTTCAGTTGTGTCCGACTCTGTGCGACCCCATAGACAGCACCCCAGCAGGCCCTGCCGTCCCTGGGATTCTCCAGGCAAGAATACTGGAGTGGGTTGCCATTTCCTTCTCCAATGCATGAAAGTGAAGACGCTCAGTCATGTCCGACTGTTAGTGACCCCATGGACCACAGCCTACCAGGCTCCTCTGTCCATGGGATTGTCCAAGCAAGAGTACTGGAATGGGTTGCCATTGCCTTCTCCACCTATGATGCTCAGTGTGGCCTAAATAGATAAATGATTTTTAAAAGTTCATTTGGACGATCTCATTCAAAATTCTACAATCAGTAAATTTCAAATATGGAAGCATAAGCTAGTTTTAACTTTGGCATACGTGTTAGGTGTTTGTGGTTTAATGTTATTTATATTTCAAATTGTGGTGCTGGAGAAAACTCTTGAGAGTCCTTTGGACAGCGAAGAGATCAAACCAGTCAATCTCAAAGGGAATCAACTCTGAATATTCATTGGAGGAACTGATGCTGAAGCTGAAGTTCTGATACTTTGGCCACCTGATGCAAAGAGCCGACTCATTGGAAAAGACCTTGATGCTGGGAAAGATTGAGGGCAAGAGGAGAAGGGGGCAAAAGAGGATGAGATGGTTAGACAGCATCACTGACTCAATGGACATGAATTTGAGCAAACTCTGGGAGATAGCAGAGGACAGAAGAGGCTGGCGTGCTGCTGTCTATGGGATCGCAAGGAGTCAGACACAACTTAGTGACTGAACAACAAGGACAAATATTTCTAGTTACATGGGAAGAGAAGAGTAAGGGCTACCACAGTGCTCAGGCAGCTAAGGTCCAAAATGGGCCCTGGTGCTGGGAGTTGGGATTGCAGCCTTGGAACTGGTGGCCCTGAGTCAACACTTTTCTCTCTCTGTGGGTAGCGGCTCTTTTTTCTCATCCCTTGGAGTTGTTGTTCAGTCGCTCAGTCATGTCCAACTCTTTGCAACCCCACGGATTTCAGCACCCTGGCTTCCCTGTCCTCCATTATCTCCAAGAGTTTGCTCAAACTCATGTCCATAGAGTCAGTGATGCCATCCAACTATCTCATCCTTCCCTTCTCCTCCTGCCCTCAATCTTTCCCAGCATCAGGGTCTTCCAGTGAGTCAGCTCTTCACATCAGGTGGCCAAAGTATCAGAGCTTCAGCTTCAGCATCAGTCCTTCCAATGAATATTCAGGGTTGATTTCCTTTGGGATTGACTGGTTTGATCTCCTTGCTGTCCAAGGGACTCAAGAGTCTTCTCCAACACAATTTGAAAGCATCATTTCTTCAGTACTCAGCCTTCTTTATGATCCAACTATCACATCCATACATCACTACTGGAAAAACCATAGCTTTGACTAGATGAACCTTTGTTAGCAAAGTGATGTCTCTGCTTTTTTAATACAGTCACTAGGTTTTTCATAGGTTTTCTTCCAAGGAGCAAGCATCTTTTAATTTCATGGCTGCAGTCACCATCTGCAGTGAGTTTGGAGCCCAAGAAAATGTTTCACTATTTCCATTTTTTCCCCATCGATTTGCCAGGAAGTAATGGGACCAGATGCCATGATCTCAGTTTTTTTAATGTTGAGCTTTAAGCCAACATTTTCACTCTCCTCTTTCACTTTCATCCAGAGGCTCTTTAGTTCTTCTTCACTTTCTGCCATTAAGGTGGTGTTGTCTGCGTATCTGAGGTTATTGATATTTCTTCTGGCAATCTTGATTCCAGGTGAGCTTCATCCAGCCTGGCATTTCACACAATGTACTCTGCATATAAGTTAAATAAGCAAGGTGACAATATATAGCCCTGACACACTCTTTATCCCTTAAAATATCTTAAGACCTTAGTTGGAAAACAAGGCTCAACTCACCCAAAAAGCACTTAACTGAGTCCAAATGGTTTTGTTTGTATTAACGTTTTTCCCAAGAGGAGGGGTTGGAGGGAGGAAAACAGCCGCAGAAAACAATACCAAGGTTGTTAATCGCTTTTTATCCCCAGCAGGTTGAGTTGATCCCAGGCCAAAAGGAAAATGCTCCGTCCTCTGGGGTATTTTGGAAATAGGTGGGACAAGGATTCCAAAGGACAGTTGTGAGTCCGTGGCGCTGGGTGGGGACCGTTTGCTTCCTCCTGCTTCCAAGCGGCTGTTGGCATGTCTGTGGGCCACCACCTGTACGGTGACTGGTTGATACACTTCTCCAAGTGGATTGACTCTTTCCTTTTTTATTCCAACAGATTCATTTTAGAATTGATTCACTATTGAAAATGGGAAGCCAATGTCTTTGGCCATGAATAGAAGGTAACACGACTATAGATTCATTGAGTTCTAGCTTGAATCGGTTGCCTGCCAAGGGCTTTTAACAAGTGTCAGGGAGGTGTTGATGATATATTTAGCCCAGAGAGAGTGAAATAAAATTGAGAAAGGAAAGCTTTCTCAACATGTGATCTGAGATTATTTAAGATCACATCTGGGTAAATCGTTTCCTACTTGGGTTGTTTCTATGAGGCAATGAGCTCCCTGGTAGAAGGAGATGGGTCAGTGTCCTTTGCCACCAGCGGAGCGCATAGCAGAATGTCTCACGGATATTGAGCGTGCACTAAACACGTCTATGTGTTGGGTGCCCTGAGTACAAGGCAGGCCGCTGGGGCTGTGACAACCAGGGGTCAGCTCCTCCCTCAGACTTCTAATTTGATTAGGGATGGGACAGCCTGTGAATAAAAGTGGTGGGAGGAGTTGGAGCCTCCCTGTCTTGAACTGCTGCTGAGTTCTGGGGTCTTACAAGCAAGGTGGGGCTGGGGGAAGGTGCCCCAAGTGCTTCACTCTGGTCTGACCCAGAAGGTTCTGGAGAGCCCAGTGAGGCCATCCTCTTTTCTAGGAGAACAACACCCCAGCACATTCCATAAAGTGGTCTGTTAATACTTGCAGTTCTTGAAAGAACAACAATTTGTTGCCGCTTCTTCCGGGGCCCCCAGCCAATGTTTGCTTTCTCCCTATTTTCAGCATTCAGTGCTAATTGGGGGCAAATTGCCAAGTGTGTGAATGGGATGTAATTATATTCCCAGCTTGGGAATTTTATCTCTTTTCCCGCCACCCAGGAGGGGAGGGGAAAGTGTTTTGGAAATTAAAATTCAACTTCGCAATTCTATTAGCCTCAATTTCATCATCTTCAAATTCCCGAGCCCGGGGAGGCTTCAGAACCAAACTTAACCTATTTGTTCTGACACCTAGTTCCTGCCTTGAGTAGAGTCTTACCTCTGAGGGCCCCCAACCTGGAGGTGCTGAGCCCCCCACAGCAGAGGGTCACAGGTTACGGAGCACCGGCCGTGTACCGGGCACTGTGCCGGGACGCCAGCTGCCATCAGGATACTTTTGCACGCTCAGGAAACAGTTTCTTGGCCTTCTTCTCGCTGGCTCCGTCTTCCAGAAGAGGTGCGAAGTTGCTTCCAGAATACTCAGATAGGAATGCTCCCAGATCTTAAGCATTGGAGCACTGCTAACCACCACCTCCCCATCCCCACACACCAGCTGGAAGCTTCCTTGGGAGCAGCAGGTGTTCATAAGAGCGTTACCGCTCATCCCCACTGTACCCCACCATCTGGCCACAGCCAGCCCCTTTCCCTCACAGAACCTCAGCTTCTTCAGCTCAGCGTGGTCCCCCGATCAATCCCTGAGCCCTGGTCCCCTCTGGGAGCTCCCATCTCGCCGGCACCGCCCTTTTACACATGGCTCACAACACACTCTGTCTCTCCCTCCTTATGTCCAGGCCATCTCCAAGTCCTGTGGGGTTTACTGGATAGTTTACTTCGGTTGCTCAGTCGCTCAGTCGTGTCTTTGTGACCCCATGGACTGCAGCACGCCAGACCTCCCTGTCCATTACCAACTCCCGGAGTTTACTCAAACTCATGTCCATTGAGTCGGTGATGCCATCCAACCATCTCATCCTCTGTTGTCCCCTTTTCCTCCAGCCTTCAGTCTTTCCCAGCATCAGGGTCTTGTCTTTTCAAATGAGTCAGTTCTTAAGGTGGCCAAAGTATTGGCGTTTCAGCTTCAGCATCAGTCCTTCCAATGAATATCCAGTGAACCGGATAAATGCCTAAATATCTCTCAGTTCTGACCACCCCCTCCACGTCCACCACCACCACCCTGCCCCAGTTCCTCACCGAGATGCGTGCAGGCCCTGCCCTGGTGACTCTGCTCTCTCTTCTCGGGGCAGATCTGATCGTATCTAGCGCCTGCCTCACCTCTGCTGGAAAGTCACCCGTGCCTGTCCTTGCTCCCGTGCCGAAGGCCTGATTTCTGACCATGGCTTGGGGGGGAGGCCTGGCCCTTCCCCCCTCCAGCCGCATCCGGCGCTTGCTGCCGCTGCCTGGGCCCTTCTATGGCTCCTCGAGGGCACCGCGCTCTTGCCCGCCACAGTGCACCTGCACACCCTGTTTCTTCCTCCTGGAAAGGTGCCTCATTCCTCCCTATTTGCTCAGGTCTTAGCTGAAGGTTCACCTCTTCCTAGATGCCTTCTCTGAGCAGCAGCACTGAGTCTGGGCCCTCATCAGACCCTCTCAGAGCACTGGGTACTTCTTCACCTTGCTCTGAGGTGGTTATTCCATTAACCACCTTCTTGACTGTAACCCTCACGACGACAGGGATGGTGGCTATTTTCTAACTATGTATCTATTTGGCTGTGTCGGGTCTTAGCCGTGGCACGCTAGGTCTTTCTGTGCAGCACACAGACTGTCTAGTTTCGGCACGTGGGCCCAGTGGCCCTGCAGCATGTGGGACCTTATTCCCCGACCAGGGATCAAGCCTGCATGCTCTGCATTGGGAGGCAGGTTCTTAGCTACTGGACCCCCAGGGAAGTCCCAGCAGTGACTGTTTTAATCCATATTGTTGCCCCAGAGATGAGCGCCTGACACACAGCGTAGTTGAGTGAATAAATGACTGAGTGAAGATTGTTGTGAGAATCAAATAAGGAAGAGGGAGTGAGAAACGGAGAGGAAGTTGATGTTTAGAAGGTATCCACGGGGTGGCCAGTGTTTCAGGTACATAGTTCTGACTGATTTTCACACATCACTCATTTTTACATTGGAGAAAACTGAGACTCGGAGATATCAAGTAACCTGCCCGTAGTATACAGCCAGTAAATGGCAGAGTTACGAGCAAGAGCGTGGTCTGTTTAACTCCAGCGCTCGTGATCTGCCCCGTTCCCCAGTCTGCCTCCGAGTTCAAAAGAGGAAGGAATGTGTCTTGCATATTCTTGAGATAAATATCAGTCTTTATTTGCAGGGCAACAATGGAGAAACAGACATAGAGAATAGCCTTATGGACATGGGGAGAGAGAAGGAGAGGGTGGGATGTATGGGAAGAGTAACAGGAAACTTAATACCGCATATAAAATAGACAGCCAACGGGAATTTGCTGTGTGGCTCAGGAAACTCAAACAGGGGCTCTGTATCAACCTAGAGGGGTGGGGTGGGGAGGGAGATGGGAGGGAGGGTCAAAAGGGAGGGGATACATGTATACTTATGGCTGATCCATGTTGAGGTTTGACAGAAAGTAACAAAATTCTATAAAGCAATTATTCTGCAATAAAAATAAATTAAATAAATAGACATCCTTAAAAATATATATTAGTCTTTTAGGAGGACCCCCAGAGCTGCTATTACCATGATAATAACAGATGTGTGTGGGGGGAAGTTGCTGGAAAGAAAAAGTTTCAGGGGCAATGGAAAGGACCTGTATTTTGCTCAGGGTGGCACTAGAACAGATACACACATATACACGTGCGGGCCTCCCCGGGGGCTCAGCTGGTAAGGAGTCCACCCACAATGCGGGAGACCTGGGTTAGATCCCTGGGTTGGGAAGATCCCCTGGAGAAGGGAAAGGCTCCGCACTCCAGTATTCTTGCCTGGAGAATTCCATGGACTGTATAGTCCACAGGGTCACAAAGAGTTGGCCACGACTGAGCAACTTTCACTTTCACATATATATATGTATATACTCATTGAAATTTGCACCTAAGAGTTGTACATTTCATCATATATAAATTTTACCTCCATGCCAGAGCTATGAATTCTTGGTACTATTGAGGAAATCTGAACATGTCTTCATCAGCTAATATGATTGTATCCACGCTAAATGCTGCCAAAATTTAACCACAGCGTTATCATGTAACACAGGAATTCACTCCTGGTACCTGAAAGAATTGAAAACATGTATATACAGAAAAGACTTTGTATGTAAATGTTCATAGCAACATATTCAGAATAGCCTCAAGGTGGAGAACAAAAATATCCATCAACTGATGAACAGATGAATGAGATGTTTTTTCTTTTTCTTTTAAATATGTTTTTTTAAGTACAAAAGACACGAACCAATAATTTCCAAAGACAAAATCTCAACCTAAAAAAATAAAAATCAAATAAGGTGTGGCATATCTGTCTAGTGGAATATTATTTAGCGATAAAAAGAAACAAAGAGATGCAATGAACACAGTGCTCAGAGGGGAATTTGTACCTGTAAACCCCTGCACTATCAAAGAGGAAAGATCTCAAATCAACGACCTAACCTTCTACCAAAAAACTAGAAATAAAGGAGAAAACTAACCCCAAAGCAAGCCTCAGCTCAGTCCAGTTCAGTCGCTCAGTCGTGTCCGACTCTTTGCAACCCCATGAATCGCAGCACGCCAGGCCTCCCTGTCCATCGGATTACAGTGGAGATAAATGAAATCAAAAACAGAATAACAACAGAGAGAATCAATGGAGCCAAAAATTGCTTCTTTGAAAAGATCAACCTCTTGGGGACGTCCCTGGTGGTCTGGTGGCTAAGACTTCATGCTCCCAAAGCAGGAGGCCTGGGTTCAAATCCTGGTCAGGGAACTAGATCCAAAATGTCCCAACTAAGAGTTCCAGTACTGTTGGGAGCCAGCGTGAGGAACTCCGCCCATGGCAAAAGTCATGAGGAAGGAAGCTTGGCATACGCAAAGGCGTGATCAAGCCTCAGGAAACCCCCTGTTCCCGAGCATCTACCCCCAAAACCAGAGTACTTTACAGGGAGCTCTCCCCCATAACCATTTCTCTCGGAGAAGGAGTTAACTTGCAGCTCCAAGTTAATAAAAATTCCTGGGCGTGACAAGAGTGTTTCAATTTACGATCTCTGGAGGTTCTCTGGCCTGCCTGATCAGGCTCGTCCAGCCGCATGTGATTGTTTACAGCCTCCCAACTGTGAGAGGCACAGGATGTTTTAAAACTTTCTAAATACAGACTCTTTTGAGAAGTTAGAAGATCATTAGTATAGTATAGTGGGTTGATTAGGAATTATATTGGTGAAGGGTTTTTTCATTTGTCGTGCCAATAATTACTGCTAATTCCCTGCCCTGGGTGTGACAAGGATGTCTCAGGTCAAACCTCTCTACTGACAGACTAGCTCCTGTGACAACCTCTCAGCCATAAACAGCACAGAGAGTTTGGAGTATTAGCGTAGGGCTTTTTTCATTGATGAGTCAATGATTGCCATCAGGCCTCCATATCCTTAGGCATCTGGGAATATATTAATCAATGTATTTGGAATATAGAAAAGGAAATATAGTAGTTTTTTGATGTTAGCAATACTAGACTTTTTGAGTTAATGAATTTTCTCTTTTGTTATAGACCACTGTACTTTGTCATAAATCACTGTGTCCTTGCTATGCAAAAATGTAACTTTATCACTATCTTAAGACTAAATAGATCTTAAAGGAAACATTGGTGAAGGGTTTACATTTGTTGAGCCAATATTTGCTGCTAAATCTCCATATTCCTGCCCTTATAATGAATATAACTAGCATATAGGAGAAATAAGTATTATGTTAATCATGTTAAACCTTAGGTTAAGTAAATTCCTTTCTTGATTGTAACTCACTACACCCTCACCCTATAGGAATGCAACTTTATTTGGAGGGTGGCGCCTGATTTAAGAAAAAATCACCCCTGGAAAAATAAGTTTTCTGGTTAACTGGCCAGTATCAGAAAGGGCCATAAAATGTCAGCAGACCTCATGGCCAGAAGATGATGAAA
Organism: Ovis canadensis; assembly: GCF_042477335.2. Classification (NCBI taxonomy): domain Eukaryota; kingdom Metazoa; phylum Chordata; class Mammalia; order Artiodactyla; family Bovidae; genus Ovis; species Ovis canadensis. Next base: position 250,551,823 of record NC_091246.1, read on the forward strand.
CTCATAAGACCTTTGTATAATTTTATATGAAGCACCTGATTGTGACAAGGGTCAGGTCTGCTGACCCCCGCGTGACTCTGTATTCATCCCCATGTATAACAAAAAGGTATATAAACAAACCTGAAAAATAAAGAAATTGGATCAGTTTCTGGAAAGACTGATTCCCCCGTGTCGTTTCTTTCTCGCTCCCCGTTTTCCTGGCTGAATTCCCATCTGAAATGTGGGTACTCACCAAGCCTGCTAATTCTGCCTGGGCTTCTGAGATCGGACCGGGGAGGCCTCAGTGCCTCCTCTCCTTTGGGAGAATGGAAAGACGCCTGTGGCCTACGTAGGTGGTGATTGGTATTCCATGTAAACCAGTTATTCAGCCTCTTTTCTCCACTAATTCTCCTACTACACTATCTGTTTCTAATCTCCCTCTATATCTGTAATTAAATAAATTTTTTCAGGACGCTGACTCCGTCCCCGCCTTCGAATTACCCTGGATCCACCAGGGTTGGACCCCGGCACAGTACCACAACCAGAGATTCCAGAGGCCACAACAGAAGACTCCACATGACGGAATGAAGATACCCTATGCCACAACTAATACCTGGAGCATCCAGATAAACAGATTCTTTTAAAATCAACTTTTTGGTCAAGATGTTGGCAAAACTTGAACTAGACTGATCAAGAGAAAAAAAAGAAAGAAGACTCAAATTACTAAAAATCAGAAATGAGAGTGGGGACATTACTACCAAACTTATAGAAATAAAAAGGATTATACGAGAATCCTATCAACAGTTATAGAACAACAAATTAGGTAATGTAAATGAAAGGGACAAATCCTGAAGAGACACAAACTGCAAAAAAAAAAAACCTGAACTAAAACTAGAACTACCATATTATCCAGCAATTCCACTGCTGGGTATATATCCAAAGAAAATGAAAACACTCAGAAAGATAGATGCACCCCAATGTTCATAGCAACAGTAACTTACAATAGCCAAGATATGAAATAAACCCAAGCATCCATCAGCAGATGACTGGATAAAGAAGATGTGGTGATATATACAATGGAATATTACCCATAAAAGAGAATGAAATTCTGCTATTCGCAACACGGATGGACCTTGAGACTATTATACCTAGTGAAATAAGTCAGAAAAAGACAAAGACTACGTTATCACTGACATGTAGAATCTAAAAAATAAAATAAACAAGTGACGATAACAAGACAGAAACAGACTCACAGATATAGAGAAAAAGCTTGTGGTTACCAGTGGGGAGAGGAAGAGGGAGGGACAATTACAAGAAAGGTAGATTAACAGGTGCAAATTACTGTGTATAAAATAAGTTACAAGAATATGTTGTACAGCACAGGGAAATATAACCATTACTTTATAGTAACTTTAAATGGAGTGTAGCCTATAAAAATATTGAATTATATGTTGTATGCCTGAAGCTAATATAGTACTGTAGACAGTAAAAGAGTGAAAGCCACTCAGTCCGACTCTCTGCGACCCCGTGGACTATACAGTCAATGGGATTCTCCAGGCCAGAATACTGGAGTGGGGAGCCTTTCGCTTCTCCAGGGCATCTTCCCAACCCAGGAATTGAACCCAGGTCTCCCACATTGCAGGCAGATTCTTACCAGCTGAGCCACAAGGGAAGCCAAAAGTAAACTCTAGATAGACATATAAGTGAAGAGATTGAGTCAGTAGAGGAAAAATTTCTAGCAAAGAAAAGTTTAGGACTAGATGGTATATTGAATTCTATCAACTTTTTAAGGAAGAATTAACACTCTCCTTCCAAAATTCTTCCAAAACAATAGAGGAGGAGGAAACAGTTCCCAGCTCATTCTACAAGGTCAATATTACTCTGATATCAAAGTCAGACAAAGACATTACAAGAGGGACTTCCCTGGTGGTCCAGGGCTAAGAGTCCAAGCTCCCAACCCCACATGCCCCAGCTAAGAGTACTCATGCCTCAACTAAAGATCCTGCACACTGCAGCAAAAGTCAAGACCCTGTGTGATGCAACTGACCCAGTGCAGCCAAATAAGGAAAGAAAGAAAATATTTAAAATGTTTTCTTTTAAAAGAAGACATTATGAGAAAAGATAACTACAGACCGATATCCCTTAGGAACATGCATGCAAAAATTCTCAACAAGGGACTTTCCTGGTGGCTCAGTGGTAAAGAATCCGCCTGCCAATGAGTTTCCATCCCTGGTCCAGGAAGATCCTGCTTGCTGTGGAGCAGCTAAACCCGCACAGAGTGACTACTGAGCCTGCGCTCTAGAGCCGGAGCTCCGCAATGAGATGCCACTGCAATGAGAAGCCCCCGCTCTCTGTAGCTAGAGAAAACCCGCTCAGCAACGCACAGCCAGCACGGTCCGAAATAAGGAAAATGATTCTTTTTAAAGAAATTCTTAACAAAATATTAGTAAACCAAATACAAACCAAATATACCATGACAAAGTGGGGTTTTTTCTAGGAATGCAAGATAGGTTTAATATACAAAAATCAATCATATATACCATATTAATGCAATAAAGGAAGAAACCACATGATCATCCCAATTGTTGCAAAAAAAAACCATGCATTTGAAAAGCTCCAACATCCTTTCATGATAAAAAACATTCCACCAACTAGGAAGGAAAAGAAATTTTCCTCAACCTAATCAAGGGCATCTGTGAAAAGTCCACAGCCAACATCATACTAGTGATACTTTCCCCCTACGATCAACAAAAAATCAAAGATGTCAGCTCTCACCACTTCTCAACATGGTGCTGGGGGTTCTAGCCAAAGCAATTAGGCAAGAAAAAGGAAAAAAAGCATACAGACTGGAAAGAAAGAAGCAAAATTATCTCTGTTCTCAAATGACATGATCTTCTATAGAGAAAAGCTTAAGGAATCCACTAAAAAAAACTTGTTTAGAACCAATAAAGTTCAGCAAGGTTGCAGGACACAAAATCAAGACATAAAACTAAATTGTATTTCTATGTCTTAAGCAATAAAAAGGGGCTTCCCTATAGCTCAGATGGTAAAGAATCTGCCTGTAATGCAGGAGACCCACATTTGATTCCTTGGTCAGGAAGATCCCCTGGAGAAGGGAATGGCAACCCACTCCAGTACTGTTGCCTGGAGAATCCCATAGACAAAGGAGCCTGGCGGGCTACAGTCCACAGGGTCACAAAGGGTCAGACACGACTGAGTGATTAACACTGACTAACACCACTGCTAACCAATAAAAAATACAAAAATGAATAAAAACTTTCATTTATATTATCATCAAAAATAAAATATTTAGAAATAAATTTAACAAGAGAGGAATAATATATGTATACTAAAAGCTACACAACATTATTAATAGAAATTAAGCAACAGTTAAATAAGTAGAAAAATATCTCGTGTTCATGGATTAGAAGACTAAAGATTTATATGATAGCAGTACTCACCATATTTTTCTACAGATTCAATGCATTTCCTATCAAAATTCCAACTGATATTTTTGCAGAAATGGACAAGACGGTCTTAAAATTTGTGTAGAGACTCAGGAACTCAGAAAAGCCAAACAATTTTGGAAAAAAAAAACAAACACAAAATTGGAGAATTCACAGTTCCTGATTTAAAAACTTACTACAAAGCCACAGTATTCAATGCAGTATCAAACTGGCGTAACAGAACAGAACTGACAGCTCAGAAATAAACCCGTAAATCTAGAGTCAATTGATTTTCTACAAGAGTGCCAAGGCCTTCCATAGGGAAAGAATAGCCTCATCAAGAAATGGTTCTGGGACAACTGGATATCCACATGCAAAAGAATGAAAATTATGTAGGGCACTTACACCATATGCAAAAATTAACTAAAAATTGGTCAAAGACCTAACCATACGCGGTATAACTATAAATTCCTAGAAGAAAGCATAGACTTAAATCTTCATGACGATGGGTTTGGAAATGGATTCTTGTATATGACACCAAAAGTACAAGCAGCAAAGAAAAACTAGATAAATTGGATTTCATCAACATTAAAAGCTTGTGCACCAAAAAACACCATCAAGAAAATGAAGAAACAACACAACACTGTAAATCAATTATATTTCAATAAAAAAGGAATTGCAAAGACAACCCACAAAATGGGAGAAAATGTGGTGGTGTTTTTCAGTCGCTAAGTCGTGTCCTACTCTTTGTCACCCCATGGACCGCAGCAGCCACACTTCCCTGTCATTCACTATCTCTTGGCGTGATAAAATATTTGCAAACTATATCTGACAAAGGTCTAGTATCCAGACAATATAAAGAAGTCTTACAGTGCCATAACAAGTTCAGGTCAGTTCAGTTAAGTTCAGTCGCTCAGTCAGGTCCAACTCTGCAACCCCATGGACTGCAGCATGCCAGGCTTTTCTCTCCATCATCAGCTCCTGGAACTTGCTCAAACTCATGTCCATTGAGTTGGTGATACCCTCCAACCATCTCATCCTCTGTCATCCCCTTCTCCAGCCTTCAATCTTTCTCAGCAGCAGGGTCTTTTCAAATGAGTCAGTTCTTTGCATCAGGTGGCAAAAGCAGTGGAGCTTCAGCTTCAGCATCAGTCCTTCCAATGAATATTCAGGACTGGTTTCCTTTAGGATGGACTGGTTGGATCTCCTTGCAGCCCAAGGGACTCTGAGGAGTCTTCTCCAACACCACAGTTCAAAAGCATCAATTATTTGGCACTCAGCTTTCTTTATGGTCCAGTTCTCACATCCGTACATGACTATGGGAAAAAACCATAGCTTTGACTAGATGGACCTTTGTCAGCAAAGTGATGTCTCTAATTTTCAATCTGCAATAACAAGTAGACAACACAATTGCAAAGTGGCCAAAGGACTTGAACTGACATTTCTCCAAAGAAGATATGCAAATGGTCAATACAACTTGAAACAATAGTCAGCATAATTAGTTGCTAGGAAATGCAATTAAAAACCACAAGAGAAAAAAAAAAAAAACCACAAGAGGCCATTTCACATTCACTAGGATGGTTCAGGCATGAAACATTTCCATTATCACAGAAATTTTTATTGAACAGTGCTGATATATAGAGAGATAAAGCAAGTGTTTAAAGATCAGCAAATAGGAAGTCTTGGTGAAGAAACATATAGGTGTTTCTTTTATTATTCTTTCAAAAGAAGGATAATAATAACATGACAAAGAATTCCCAATGTGCATTCCACGGACCCAGCACCATGTTAATCCAAGATCTTTGGAAGCTCCCAGATCCTTGTCCCAACAGTCTGTTCTGCTTATTAACACATTGTTCCTGGGATCCTCTCCCTAAAGTGAGGTATATGAAGTGTGCAATGCTTTCTCTGCTCCTGTTCATCCACTGCCTTAGAGAGGAGTTACTTACAGAGTATCAGGTAGAGTTCCCTGTGCTATACAGTAGGTCCTTATTTTATATATAGCAGCCTGTGTATGGGAAAAATTGAGGGCAGGAGGAGAAGAGGGTGACAGAGGATGAGATGGTTGGATGGCATCTCTGACTCAATGGACATGAGTTTGAGCAAGCTCTGGGAGATAGTGAAGGACAGGGAAGCCTGGTGGGCTGCAGTCCATGGGGTCGCAAAGAGTCGGACGTGACTTAGCAACTGAACAGCAACAAGTTTTGTGAAACCGCAAGTCTAGGAACCACTGAGTCAAAGGACACTTGAAGAGGACACAATAAACAGAACCAACCTTCAGATTCACCCAGGTATCTGCATGTTTATTACCGGTCATCAAGGTAGTAGACATTTGCCTATGAGAACAAGTTCCTAGGAAGTCAGTTTGCATCCTCTTTTGCTTAAGCAATTGCTTCTGTGAGGCTGGCATTTCCTTCCTGAGGCTGCCTGCTCCCTGTGACTCAGATGTGGGACAGAGAAGGGCAAGGGTAAGGTAAGGCTCTGCAGGGCGAGTCTGCAGCGAGTGGGCTGAGCTGGACCCCTTGGGTCAGAGCCAAATCCTGCCACTCTCTCGCTCTGTGATCCAGGGAAGTCACCTCACCTCTCTGAGCCTCCATTCTCTCACCCATTAAATGTCTCTTCCCAGCGTCGGACACTTCCTGCTTTTTGCTCAATTTTAAGGCTCAGTTTCTTCAGTTGTAAAATGTGCATAAAAATCATACCCATCACATAGCATGGAGGGGAGGGCTAACACTCAGCACAGTTCCTGGCACCTAGTAAGTGCTCAGGAAATGCTTGCCTGTATTGGCCATCAGCTTCCACTACAGATCTGTAATCCCTCTCAAGTGTTTGCCACCAAAGCTCATTTGACCGCAGAGTCTGATCTGACCAAGCTATTTATAGTCTTAATGAAATAACCCATTGATCATACGTTAATGTAGTTGATTAACAGGTGTGGTTCCAAAATATGCACAAAATCATCTTTCTAAAACCTGAAAAACTTCTGAATTCTGAATCACCTCTGGCCCCTAGAGTTTGGATAGAGGACCCTGAGCTTATGAGCTAAGTCACTTCAGTAGTGGCTGACTCTTTGTGACCCTGTGGACTGTAGCCCGCCAGGCTCCTCTGTCCATGGGATTCTCCAGACAAGAATACCAGAGTGGGTTGCCATGTTCTCCTCCAGGGGATCTTCCCGACCCAGGGATCAAACTTGTGTCTCTTACACCTCCTGCATTGGCAGGCGGGTCCTTTACCACTAGTGCCACCTGGGAAGACCAATATAAGAAGAACTGTGATCAGCCAGTGATATATTTTTTTTAACAAATTTGACTTGAGAACTCGAAATTTACATGTTTTCAAGTGAACATGCAATATTATCAAAATAAACCATCAGTTCAGTTCAGTTCAGTCGTTCAGTCATGTCCGACTCTTTGCAACCCCATGAATCGCAGCACGCCAGGCCTCCCTGTCTATCACCAACTCCTGGAGTTCACTCAGACTCACGGCCATCAAGTCAGTGATGCCATCCAGCCATCTCATTCTCTGTCATCCCCTTCTCCTCCTGCCCCCAATCCCTCCCAGCATCAGAGTCTTTTCCAAAGAGTCAACTCTTCACATGAGGTGGCCAGAGTACTGGAGTTTCAGCTTTAGCATCATTCCTTCCAAATAAACCACATACTGGCCCATAAAAAAAGACTCAACACATTTCAAAAGATTGAAATCATTCAGACTATATCTTCTAACCACAAGGAACTATAAATCCATAACAAAAAAAGAAAAATATAAAATCCCCAACTGCCTGGATATTAAACTTGTCAAAGAAGGAATCAAAATGGAAATCAGAAAACTTTCTGAATTAAATGATAATAAAAGTATCTTATATTAAAACTTGTAGGACGCAGCTAATGCAGTTCTTAGAGAAAATTTGCAGCCTCAAAATGGGTATGTTAGAAAAGGAGAAAGATTTGGAAATTAATGATTCAAGTGTCCATCTCAAGAAGTTGAAAAAGAATAGCAAAGGGGAAAAGAAAGAGGAAAACAACAAAGATAAGAGCATAAATTAACAATCCTAAAAGCTGGTCCTTTGAAAGGATTAACAAAATTAAGTAAATCATATGTGACTTAGGTAAGGTATCGAGGTAATGACAGAATCTGTGCCAGAAAGTACCTATCCTTGGAACCCTCCACCTTTTATAAGGTGTATTTCATCAAGATATTAGCTAAACTGAATTGGAGCAAGGGCACAATGCTTAAGGGATGGTGAGTAAATAAGGGATGGTGAGTAAATTCCGTTCACTTCAGTTGCTCAGTTGTGTCTGACTCTTTCCGACCCTGACTGTTTCCGCAGCACGCCAGGCCTCCCTGTCCATCACCAACTCCCGGAGTTTACTCAAACTTATGTCCACGGAGATGGTGATGCCATCTAACCATCTCATCCTCTGTCATCCCCTTCTCCTCCCGCCTTCAATCTTTCCCAGCATCAGGGTCTTTTCATATGAGTCAGTTCTTCACATCAGGTGGCCAGAGTATTGGAGTTTCAGCTTCAGCATCAGTCCTTCCAATGAATATTCAGGCCTGATTTCCTTTAGGATGAACTGGTTGGATCTCCTTGCAATCTCAAGAGTCTTCTCCAACACCACAGTTCGAAACCATCAATTCTTTAGCGTTCAGCTTTCTTTATAGTCCAACTCTCACATCCATACATGACTGGAAAAACCATAGCCTTGACTAGATAGACCTTTGTTGGCAAAGTAATGTCTCTGCTTTTTAATATACTGTCTAGGTTGGTCATAACTTTCCTTTCAAGAAGTAAGCATCTTTTAATTTCATGGCTGCAGTCATCATCTGCAGTGGTTTTGGAGCCCCCCAAAAATAATGTCAGCCACTCTTTCCACTGTTTCCCTATCTATTCACCATGAAGTGATGGGACCAGATGCCATGATTTTAGTTTTCTGAATGTTGAGCCTTAAGCCAACTTTTTCACTCTCCTCTTTCACTTTCATCAACAGGCTCTTTAGTTCTTCTTCACCTTCTGCCGTGAGCGTGGTGTCATCTGCATAGCTGAGGTTATTGATATTTCTCCCGGCAATCTTGATTCCAGCTTGTGTTTCTTCCAGCCCAGCGTTTCTCATGATGTACTCTGCATATAAGTTGAATAAGCAGGGTGACAATACACAGCCTTGACCTACTCCTTTTCCTATTTTCCTATTTTCTGTTGTTCCATGTCCAGTTCTAACTGTTGCTTCCTTACCTGCATACAGATTTCTCAAGAGGCAGGTCAAGTGGTCTGGAGTTAAAATACTATGAGGGAGATGATTTAGACCAGACTCTGTAATAGGTATGGTCTAATTCCATGGACTGCAGCCATGAAATTAAAAGATGCTTGCTCTTTGGAAGGAAAGTTATGACAAATCTAGACAGCATATTAAAAAGCAGAGACATCACTTTGCCGACGAAGGTCCACATAGTCAGAGCTGTGGGTTTTCCAGTAGTCATGTATGAATGTGAGAGTGGGACAGTAAAGAAGGTTGAGCAACGAAGAATTGATGCTTTCAAATTGTGATGCTGGAGAAGACTCTTGAGAGTCCCTTGGATAGCTAGGAGATCAAACCAGTCCATCCTAAAGGAAATCAATTCTGAACATTTATTGGAAGCACTGATGCTGAAGCTGAAGCTCTGATACTTTGGCCACCTGGTGCAAAGAGCCAACTCATCTGGAAAAGATCCTGATGCTGGGAAAGACAGGACGCAAAAGGAGAACAGGGGGGCAGAAGATAAGGTGGTTAGATAGCATCACGGACTCAATGGACATGAATCTGAGCAAACTCCAGGAGACAGCGGAGGACACAGGAGTCTGGTGTGCTGCAGTCCATGGGGTCGCAGAGTCGGACACGACCTGGCAACTAAACAATAGCAAGAAATGTTGTAGGTGACAGAAGCCCAAGTCAAACTGACTTAAGCAAATAAGAGACATTATTTGTTTGCATAATTGAGAAGTCCAGGGGGATTTCTGGCTTTAAGCACAGTTGGCTCTAGGTGTTGGCTCACAGTGCTGTCAGAGTGGCCCTTTGTGACAGCTTTCCTAATAGTATCTACTAAAAAGCCTTTGATTTATGGTGCCATGTTTGTTATGTATCAGATTTATCATTTATTTTTACCTATCATCTCATCATCATCATCTGCATCTATGTCTGCGTCTATGGCTATCCATCCATCTGTATATGTGATAGGATAACGTTTCCCATTTAGGTTTTCTTTATAAAGTTTCCTTCGCTCTTTGCGCACCTTATTCTTCCGTGTATAATTTAGAGCAAGCTTGTTGAATTTCTCCACAATGAAACCCATCCTAGATGTTTGGGATTGCACTGACTTTGTAGGTCCAGTTTGAGCCGCAGTTTTGTGATGTAAAGTTTCCCTAACCACGAGTGTTGAGTAGGTACTCATTTATGTCTCCTTTATGTATTCCTCAACAGAATTTTTAAAAATTCACCTTAGGGATCTTTTGCATTCCTTAAGCAAATTTTTAGAGATTTTAATGTAAATTTAAAGTTTTTTTTTTTTAATTTGAAACAATCTCAAACATACCAGGGAGTTGCAAGAATAAAACAGAGATTTGTTTTTTTTTCCTGAACCATTGGAGTTTTCGCCGCCAACATGAAGCCCCACCACCCTCACATACTCCTTTGGGTTTTCCATACAAATAAGGACCTTCTCATCCATAGCCACAGTGTAACCATCAGAGTTGGGAAATTAACCCTGATACATAACTATCATCTCATCCCCAAACCTCATTGGAGTTTCAGCAATTGTGCCAGTAACGTGGTTTGTAAGTAAATATCTATTTATTCTTATTTTTGGCTGTGCTGAGTTTTGTTTGCTGCGCCCAGGCTTTCTCCAGTGGTGGTGAGCAGCGGCTGCTCTTGAGCTGCAGTGTGCAGGCTTCTCACCGCGGGGTCTCTCTTGTGCAGACCCCTGGCCCTAGGGCTCCTGGGCCCAGTCGTTCTGGCGCATGGGCTTCGTTCCTCCGAGGCATGTCCCCTGACCAGGGATGGAACCCGTGTCCCCTGCATTGGCAGGCGGACTCTTAACTGCTGGACCACCAGGGACATCTTCAACAACATTCTTGAAGGCAAAAGGAATCACACATTCAGACCACATCTTGCATTTACTTGTTTGTTTGTTTTTTTTTTGCGTCTCTTTAATCTCCTTCGATTTGGAACTGTTGCTCAGTCTTTCCTTGACTTCCATGACCTTAATACGCTGGGAGATCAACGCGAGTTATTTTACAGAATGTCCTTCAGTTTAGATTTGTCTGATATTTCCTCACAATTAGATCCAGGTCATGTGTCTTTGGCAGGAACATCAAACAAGTGACACAGTGTTCCTCCCTTGCTGGCACGCAATTTCAGTCTATGCTGTTGCTCATGCTGTTTACTGTGATTGCTTGATGACAGATTTGCCATTGTAAAGCGACCCTTTCTCTATTTGTAATTAAAAATATTTTGTGGAGTGGTTCTTTTAAATTATATAAGTCATCTGTTTTCATGGAGCTTTCAATTTATTCACCCATTTATTTATAGCAACACAAACTCATGGTTTTCTATTTCATTCATTGCTATTGTTACTTATTTTGCTTTCAGATTGTCCTGTTTTTGTCCAGGGGAAGCCCTTCCAAACTGGACACATCCTTGTGGTATGTCCCCTTCATTCTTTGAGAACTTCCTTGCTTTCTCTGGTACCAACATGACCTAAGCTCATTTTCTACTTTCTCTGCCCTGGAATCAACCATTCCTTCAATGAGACCTGGTTGCTCTTTTTAAAAAATTATTCATGCATGTATGTGGCTGTTCAGGTCTTGGTTGCAGCATGCAGGCTCTCTGATCTTTGCTGCAGCATGTGGCATTTGAGTTGTGGCATGCTAACTCTGATTTGTGGAATGTGGGATCTAGTTCCCTACCCAGGATCGAACCCAGGCCCCTTCCTTTGGGAGCATGGTGTTTTAGCCACTGGGCCACCAAGGAAGTCCCAGGAGCTGGTTCCTTTTAGTGACAAAGAGTATTTAGGAGGGCATTCCAGGTGGCTCAGATGGTAAAGAATCTGCCTGCAATGCAGGAGACCCGGGTTCAATCCCTGGGTGGGGAAGATCCCCTGGAGTATTTAGAAGCCAAGAGCTGAACATTCTCGAAGCTAGAGAATGTATGTCACACTCTCCACCTCTGGGACCCAGCATCTCATGCCAGGCTTCCCCCACGCTGAGCACCTTCCTCACCGCACGTGGGCCCCAACACCCCACACAGGCTGCCCCTCTGCGCAGATGTCACCTTGTTGGGCCCTACCTGGGACTGAATTTGGGGGGATGGGCAGGAGAAAGAATAAAAAGGAAGAGGAAGCTAATCTACTTGTTATTTTAGTATTTTATTTTCCTTTATATTTTTCAGTTCCTTATGGCTGATATCCAAAAAATGCTCTTAACTTTTATAAATAGATCTTTTATCTGGTTACTATTGCATTGGTTTTTCTATGTAGATGACTAGTGTATAGTCTGCAAGTAATGACAGATTTACTTGTTAGCTTCTAATCCTTACATTTCTTTTGCTTTTCTTTACAATGTGGGCTAGAACCTTGAGACTAATTGTATAGTATCTGTGATATCAGGCATCTCTGAGTTGTTTCTGATCTTAGGGGCATCTAATGTTTGTCCATTAAAGAAATATTTGTTCTAAATATGGGGGTTCCTTAAGAAACTAAAAACAGATTACCATATGACCCTGCAATCCCACTCTTGGGCATATATCCAGAGAAAAACACGATCTGAATGGAGACAGGCATCACGATGTCCACTGAAGCACTGTTTACAATAGCCACAGCGGGGAATCAACCTAAACGTCCATTGACAGGGGAATGCGTAGAGATGCGGTGTATGTATACAATGGAATGTTGCTCGGCCATAAAAAAGGATGAAATGGTGCCATTTGCAGCAGCTCAGACGGACCTAGAGGCAGTCACACTGAGCGAAGTAAGTCAGACCGAGGACAAATGTCGCACAACATCCCTTATATGCGGAATCTAAAAAGAAATGATGCAAATGAATTTACTTACAAAACAGAAAGAGACTCACAGAGTTAGAACACAAACTAAGGTTGCTGGGGGGAAGGACGGGGGCAAGGGATAGTTAGGAGGTTTGGGATGGACATGTTCACACTGCTATATTTAAAATGGACAGCCGACAAGGACCTGCTGAATGGCACATGGAGCTCTACTTCATGTTACGTGGCAGCCTGGATGGGAGCGGAGTTTGGGGGAGAAAGGATACATGTGTATGTATGGCCGCGTCCCTTTGCTGTCCACCTGAAGCTATCACATTATTGTTTGTTAATCAACTATACTTCAATACAAAATAAAAAGTTTTTTTTTTAAAAAGAATATATTTGTTCTAAGATTTTGTCTGCCCCAGGTCTTAGCTGTGACCTTCACTGCAGCTGTGGCGTGTGAGCATTTAGTTGCAGCATGTGGGATCTAGTTCTCTGATCAGGGATTGAGCCCCAGCCCCCTGCACTGGGAGTGTAGAAGTTTATTACTGAATCCCCAGGGACGTCCCCGTTCTAATGTTTTCGCATATAATTTTTATCAGAATTTGTAAGTTTTTTTCTATTTCTAGTACACAAAGAATTTTTTAATCATAAATCATTGCTGAACTTATCAAAAGCCTTTTCTGTGTATACGTGCCTCTAATGAAATAATCGTGTGATTTTTCTCCTTCAGTCTATTAATTAGCATGGAAAATTTTTGAAGGTTAATTTCCTGATGGCTAATTCTCCTTTCTTCTATATGATAAAGCCCACATGGCTGTGACTTTAAAACAACAGCAACCTAAGATTCAGTTAGCCAATATTTTATTTAGGATTTCCATCTTCACGTTCATTAGGTGAAAGGCAATGCACCCCGCCACCTGAATCTTTGTCCCAGATCCTGGCTGCCAACTCTGCCTAAATTTGCCCTCCCTCCCCAGACTTACCTAAGCAAGGCTCCTTCTTAATCTGGACTGAATTCCTCGTCCTCCCCAGCGTGTCGCTGGTCACCCACACAGTTCTCCTTCAGGCCCAGGGAAACAGCTAGTATTGATCTATTTCCCTCCTGACTCGACCAGGCTTCCGCTCCCCTCTGCCTGTGAAGCTGTCCTGGCTATTCCCAGGGACACTCCAGGAGTCTTTACCAGAGTCCTCACACCCTATCTGAGCTGGAACCGCTCCCCAGCCCCACTCCCAACCTTACTCCCTGCCGTTCGGGGGCTCCATTGTGTCCTGGGGCACCTCCAGCCTGTATCTTTGGTCTCTTCGCTACCACCACGTGAAGGTTTGCACCGTCCTTCCCTGCCTAGGCATGCTGCCCCCTGCTGGTCAGTTGGTTATAAAGCACGAACGTTTTCCAGGCGCCTGGATGCTTACTGTTATGATGTTAAAAGCTGTGACCAACCTAGAGAACATATTAAAAAGCAGAGACATTATTTTGCCAACAAAGGTCCATCTAGTCAAAGCTATGGTATTTCCAGCAGTCATGTATGGATGTGAGAGTTGGACCATAAAGAAGGCTGAGCACCGAAGAACTAATGCTTTTGAACTGTGGTGTTGGAGAAGACTCTTGAGAGTCCCTTGGGCTGTAAGGAGATCCAACCAGTCCATCCTAAAGGAAATCAGGCCTGAATAATCATTGGAAGGATTGATGCTGAAGCTGAAACTCACCTGATGGGAAGAGCTGACTCATTGGAAAAGACCCTGATGCTAGGAAAGATTGAAGACAGGAGGAAAAGGGGATGACAGAGGATGAGATGGTTGGTTAACATCATCGACTCAATGGACATGAGTTTGAGTAAACTCTAGGAGTTGGTGATGGACTGGGAGGCCTTGCGTGCTACAGTCTGTGGGGTCGCAAAGCGTCAGACACGACTGAGCCACTGAACTGAACTGACCTGGATGCTTACCGAGCTGCCCTGTCACGCTCTTAAACCACAATTTGTAAGCAATTAACACGCTTTATCTAATTGACTCTTCACAACAGCTTCATGAAGAAGGTTCTATTATTGCTCCTATTTTACAGGTGGAGATGAATGGAGCCAGTTTTGAATCCAGTAAATTAAGAATAAGGATGAGAGCAGCTCATCAACCCAGCTCTTCCTTTGGATCCAGAACTGCGTGGTGTCTTGTTTTTTTTTAATATGTGTATTTATTGGCTGTGCAGGGTCTTCATTGCTGGGCCTGGGCTTTCTCTGGCTGTGGCGTGCGGGCTTCTCATTGCCACAGCTTCTCTCATTGCCGAGCGCAGGCTCTAGGGCGTGTGGGCTGCAGCTGTGGTGGCGTCTGGGCTCAGGAGTTGCAGCTCAAGGGCTCCAGAGCATGGGTTCACTAGTTGTGGCGCCCGGGGCTCAGCTACTCCAAGGCACGTGGGATCTTCCCTGACCAGGGATCGAATCCGTATCCTTTGCATTGCAAGGCAGAGTCTTAACCACTGGGCCACCAGGGAAGGCCCTCAGAACTGCATTGCGGTTTAGTCTCAAAGTCTCCTTTGAGACCCCACTGACTGTAGCCCGCCAGGCTCCTCTGTCCATGGGATTTCTCCAGGCAAGGATTCTGGAATGGGTTGCCATTTCCCCCTCCAGGGGATCTTTCCAGCCCAGGGGTCGAATCTGTGTCTCCAGCTTGGCAGGCAGATTCTTTACCACTGAGCCAACTAGGTAGTTCTTCAGAACTTCAGGCCTTTCAAAAGCCTAGTCTCCTTAAGCCTTCTCTCCCACTTTCCACAGCCTGGTATCAAAGGTGCTCTGCACACCCCACATCTCCAGCACCCCGTCCACAGACAGCCTGCCCGGCCTCCCCAACTCTCAGCTGGGGACCCTCAAACTGCCCACAACGTGTACCTGACTCCCACACCCTCCTCCTCAGTGTCTCCCCCACCCCGAATCCCCACCCCAGGCCAGTCTGCCCAGTCCTCTGGGTCCTCTTCCTTCTCGTCACCAACTAATTCTCTTTCTCCAGCACCTTCCACCATCCCACCGTCTTAACCAGAACGTTTCCAGAGACACTTAAAATGCTGAAGCCTCTCTCATCTCAAAAACATAAGCAAACAACCCCTCCATTCCTGCCTTTCAATTCTAGCTACTGTCCTGTTTCTCCTCTCAGAGAAACTTCTGGAAAGGCTGTCCACACTCACGGCCCTCATTTCCCCACCTCCTCCTCATTCTTCAGCCCAGGCCATTGTGGCTCTTGGCCCCAGGGGCTCTAACCAAGCTTTCCAAGGTCACCACTCAGGGGACGTGGTTCAGGCTCAGGGTCTTGGTCTCTCTCTCAGCTGCACTGACGCGGTCGGCCACACCCTCCTTCTGGCAGGACTCTCCCACCTTCTGGCTTCTGGTTCTCCTCCAACGTCTCATGCGCCTCCTCCCCAGCCTCCTTTGACGGCCTGTTGTCGTTTAGCTGGCCGCGCTGGCGCTGCCCACCACTCCACCCTGCACCCTCTCTTCCCTTCATCCCTCTCGGCCCGGGCCATCTCATCCACACATGCAGAAGCTGATGGCCCCCAAGAGTATATCTCTGGCCCCGGGTCCCAACAAGGGGCAGTTTGGCCTTCCAAGGGACATTTGGCATTGTCTGGAGACATTTGTGGTTGTCAGATCTAGGGAAGGATGCTCCTGACGTTTAGTGGGCAGAGGCTCTGGGAGCTGCTGAAGAGCCTACAATGCCCAGGAGAGCGAAGTACCCAGCCTGCAAGGTCAGCCATGCCCAGGCTGAGGACCCCATTCTAGCCTCGCTCTTCTTCTGAGCCCCAGGCTGGTACACCCAACCACTCACACCTCAGCTCCACCTGGATCGCTCAAACACACCTCAAACTCAGCCTCCCCACTTTGAACTCATGCTCTACCCCAGATTCTCCCAGGCTCTTCCCCACCTCACCTGCCCCTCCCCGTTGCGTCAGCTACAAACCTGGGCGTCACCCTGGAGATGTGCCCTCCCTCACCTGAGTGTCCGGGCTGCCACCAGGCACTGCCTGTGTTATCTCCTGAGCACCTCTCAACACCCCACTCCATACCTTCGTCTCCTGCCTAGGCTTTTATAAGAGCATCTTGTCTGGCCTCTGGGTACTGTCTCAGGGGCCCCCTCCAGTGTTTTCACCACACAGCAGTCAGAGTGGTCCGCATCAGAATGCAGATCTGATCATGACGTCTTGTTTGAAACATGAATGGCTTCCCACTGCTCTTTGGATCAAGACCTAAAGCCTTAACACAGCTTGCGAGGCCCATATGTTCCAGCTCTTGGCAATTCTCAAGCCTCTCTTAGAGCCCCTGCACACCCCTCTCTGCACTGTAGCCACCACTGCCCAGATTTTCAGTTCCCCAAATCCAGCAAGCTCCCTTCTACCCCAGGGCCTTTGCATGTGCTGTGCCCCTGCCTGGACTGGTCAACCTAGTTGACTCCTGTTCATCCACTGGAAATAACTTCAGAGGTCACCACTTCAGGGCAACCATACATGACCTCAAGGTCTAGGTTAAGTTCTATGATAGACTCCCTCTATCATAGAGGGCCATGTTTCTTTCCTCGGGAGGCTTAGTTCAGCATGCAATCCCCCTATTTATCCTTGCAATGACTTGATTAGTGTCTGTCTCCTTGGCTGGATTCTGCACCCACCAGGCGGGACCACCTCTCTGCTTGCTCACCAGCTCTGAGCACAGACCGGGCACATAGAGGGAGGGGGTCAACACAACCTCTGAAGAACAGAGGGAATGAAATCTGATCTTTCCTCCCGGTCACATTGTGATCACACCAATTCTGAATCATCACCTTTTCTTTCCCCCTGAAAGGCATTGCCTTCATTCTTTCCTTATCACAAAAGCAATCGGGGCTTGTGGTCATAAAATCAGAAACACAAATAAATAGGAGGAAGAAAATATAACCCTACTGTACACAGTATTTAGCAAACAGCTTTTTAACCCGAGCAACAAATAAAACCTGAACAATAGGTTTAGATGCTTGTCAGGGTTACATTTTTTTATCATTGTTTTTCCTGCATAATATCCCATTATATGTCAGAGTATAGATTCTTTCTCAAGGGACCTGCTGCATGAGAATACCAGGAAGCTTTTTTCTTTTCTTTCTTTCTTTCTTTTTTTTTTTTTTAACCAGGAAGCTTTTCAAAATACAAATTTCAAGTTCCATGCCCAGATTTGGGAAGACTTGGGTGGTTCTCAGGTATTGCTACTTTAAAATTTTGCCCTGGAGACTCTAATGGGCAAGGCAAGTTTGGGAACCTCTGAGTGAATGAATCCTCTATTTTGGCCACAAAGGGAGGGCCAGCAATTTGTAATTCTTCATTGTGTGCCACCAGTGAGGATCCTTATGCTCCCACTGGCAAACGACCTCAGTGCTTTCAGACGGGTGATTCCCAGGGTGGCCTTGCGCAGTGGCGGGGCCATGCAGCCAAACTGCTTTGAGGTTTCAAATCCCTTTGCCTCAATCGGTCTCTTCTCCCAAGTTAAGACAAGACGGACTCGGTCTGGGAAGGGTGAGCCAGGGCTAGGAAGAGCATGATTTTCGCCCTTTTACTTTATACCCCTCTGAATAGTTTGATTTTATGATGACTGGCACATATTCTTTTTCCCAATTAAAAGAGAAGCTAATAAGATATTCTGAAATGTCAAATGAGCTTCCAGCCCAGATGGATCTCTTCTGCTGAGCTCTGATCCTGATCTCCAGTTACTTCCTTGATGCTGAGCCTCAGCTGTTGAACAAACATCTTAGAGTTGACACATATGTGAAAATTAACAGAAGCAAACTCATTTTCCCCTCTCAAACCCACCTCGCCAGAGTAAATACCACTTCTGCTCCCCCAGCTGCTTGGGACAGAAATGGGGAGCCCTCAGCACCCTCTCGCTCACCCCCATATCCATCCATTCAAGTCCTGTGGATCCTGCCTACAGATCCCATCTCGCACTGGTCCAGTTCTCTCCATCCCCATCCCCATCGTCCTGGTCTAAGCTGTCTCCGTCACTCACTGGACTTCCACATCTCCCACCCAGACGAGCCACTTTACCTGCAGCAATCAGAGTGGTCTTTCAAAACCTAAATGACACCAAGACAATCCTATTGGAGATTCTCTGATAACTTCCTGTTGTACTTAGGATGCAATCTGCGTCTTTAAGGTGGCCTCCAGCCCCCGTGTGGTCTGGCCCCTTCCCACCACTTTCTAACCTCTTTAGGCTGTGACAGCTGTGGCCTTCAGGTGACTCCTCATGACAACACGTGGAGCTCCTCACCTGAATCCCTTCACTCACTTCCGGAGTGTTCTTCTCATCAAGCCTCACCTTCCCTCGACTCTCAACTTGAATGCCCTTCTGCAGGGGTTTCTCTGACCTCCTCTAGGGTAGGTTCCCCTCAACCCTCTCTCTGGCTGCCTGTGCTTCTTCATAACCCTCAGTCTTGGTTACAAGAATATGTTTAAGTGTGGTTATTATTCAGTTGCTAAGTTGTGTCCAACTCTTTGTGACCTCATGGACTGCAGCACACCAGGCCTCCCTGTCCTTCACTGTCTTCTGGAGTTTGTTCAAACTCATGTCCATTCAGTTGGTGATGCCATCCAACCATCTCATCCTCTGTCATCCCCTTCTCCTCCTGCCTTCAGTCTTTGCCAGCATCAGGGTCTCTTCCAATGAGTCAGCTCTTCGCATCAGGTGGCCAAAGTATTGGAGCTTTGGCCTCAGAATCAGTCCTTCCAATGAACACCCAGGACTGATCTCCTTTAGGATGGACTGGTTGGATCTCCTTGCAGTCCAAGGGACTCTCAAGAGTCTTCTTCAACACCACAGTTCAGAAGCATC
Organism: Ovis canadensis; assembly: GCF_042477335.2. NCBI lineage: Eukaryota > Metazoa > Chordata > Mammalia > Artiodactyla > Bovidae > Ovis > Ovis canadensis. Next base: position 250,571,089 of record NC_091246.1, read on the forward strand.
AATTCTTCGGAGCTCAGCTTTCTGTGTGGTCCAGCTTAGGTGTTACACCAATATAAGCGGCTGTTGCTGGCTTCACTCACTGCAATGGAAGCTCCTGGAGAGGAGAGATGTAGCTGTCAGTTCACTGTGAACTCAGCACTAGCCCAGCGCCTGAAACGTGTGAGGCTCTCGGTACATACTCATCGAAGTGTTTGAAGGAGAAAGGGCAGAGGTCTTCGTCTTCCTGTTTTAAAGAGGAGACAACCAGGCCCTGAAACATAAAGGGACCTACCTGGTGTCACCCAGCAAGTCAGCGGAGCTCAGGGGCCTCACCCTGCAGATCCCGGCTGGCGTGCTCCCCCGGCATCCCGGGCTGCGCGTCGCTTAAGCTCACCAGAGCCCTGAGAGGAAGGCGGTACTCTCCTCCCGGCACAGGCAGGCATGCGAGTTCCGGCCACTGGGAGCCTGTGGCTCGCCCAGAGTCACGGGGAGAGCGGCGGGAGCACTATGCTCACCCCGTCTCCTCTCTCTCTCCTCTTTCTATCACAACACACTGCAGCCCACACAGTTTTACTGGGTGCCTACTAGGTGCCAGGGACCGCGCTGGGAGCTGGAGAAGTGGAGTGAACCAGAAGACCCGTCCCTGTTCTCCTGGTGCTCACATCACTGTGGGAGGAGACAGGAAACCAAGGCAGAGAAAAGTCCAGCAATAATTATCCGTTGTGATATCAGGAAACCTAGCAACGTGTTTCAGGCATCATCTGCTTCCCCACTGTCTCTAGGCATCTGGAAGCACTTCTGTCCCATCCCTTCCCCAGGGCCTCCCTACTTGCTAAAGCTGGCGCTTTACCAGAAACAATGAAAATCAGAGTGGAGTCAAATGAGGAGCAACTACAAGACATCAGAAAAGTTCAACGAACAGAGCTGGTTCTTTGACAAGATAAAGTCAACAAACCTTTAGCTAGATTTACCAAAAAAAAAAGAGAGAGGACTCAAAAAAGAAATGAAAGAAGAAAAGTTACAACTGATACCTTGGGAATACATACAAAGACTCATCAGAGACTACTACGAACAGTTATACACAAGTTGGGCAAATAGAAGAAATGGGTATTTTCCTAGAAACATAGAATCTTTCAAGACTGAATCACGAAGAAATAGAAAAATCTGAATAGACCAATTACTAGCAAGGAGATTGAAACAGTAATCAAAAATCTCTCAACAAACAAGAGCCAAGGACCATATGGTTTGACTGGTGATTTCTACCAAACATTCAATGAAAAGTTAACACCAATCCTTTGCAAACTCTTCCCAAAAAACAAAAGAGAGAGGACCTCTTCCAAACACATTTTATGAGGTCAGCATTATCCTGATACTCAAACCAAACAAAGACTCTACAAAATAAGGAAATTACAACCCAATATCCTTGTTGAACATACATGCAGAAATCCCCAACAAAATATTAGCAAACTTAATTCAACAATTCATTAAAAGGCTTATTTATACACCATGATCAAGCGGGATTTTTTTTCCAGGCATGAAAAGATGGTTTGACATCCACAAGTTAATCAATCTGATACATCATATTCACAAAGTGATAAAATAGTCATAAAATTAAGGATAAAAATCGTATGATCATCTAGAAGCAGAAGAAGCACTTGACAAAATTCAACATCCATTTGTGATAAAATTCTCCACAAAGTGAGAATAGAGAAATATAATAAAAGGCATCTACAACAAACCAATGGCTAACATCACACGCAGTGGTGAAAAGCCGAGAATTTCCCTCTAAAATCAAGAATAAGACAAGGATATCCATACTCGCCACTTGTATTCAACATAGTACTAGAAGTCCTAACCACAACAGCTAAGCAATAAAAAATGAAATGCACCCAAATTGGAAAGGAAGAAGGAAAATTGTCATGATTTGCAGATGACAGGATTTTATGTGCAGAAAACCCTAATGACCATTGAAAATGGTTAGAACTAATAAATGACTTAAGTGACATATCTATATACTAATAACTAAATACAAGAAAGAAAAATTAAGAAAACAATCTCATTTACAGTTGCATCAGGAAGAACGAAATACCTTGGAGTAAATTTAACTGAGAAGACGAAAGACCTATACACTGAAAACTGCATCATGATGATGAAATAAATCAAAGAAGATACAAATTAATGTTAAGAATGTCCACACTACCCAAAGCAAATTCTTCAAGAGATGGGAATACCAGACCACCTTACCTGCCTCCTGAGAAATCTGTACGCAGGTTAAGAAGTAACAGTTAGAACCAGACATGAAACAACAAACTGGTTCCAAATTGGGAAAGGAATAGGTCAAGGCTGTATATTGTCACCTTGCTGATTTAGCTTGTATGTAGAGTACCTCATGTGAAATTCTGGACTGGATGAAGCACAAGCTGGAATCAAGATTCCCAGGAGAAGTATCAATAACCTCAGATACTCAGATGACACCACCCTAATGGCAGAAAATGAAGAGGAACTAAAGAGCCTCTGGATGAAGGTGAAAGAAGAGAGTGAAAAAGCTGGCTTAAAACTCGACATTCAAAAAGCTAAGATTATGGCATCTGGTCCATCACTTCATCGGAAATAGATGGGAAAACAATGGAAACAATGACAGACTTTATTTTCTTGGGCTCCAAAATCACTGCAGATGGTGACTGCAGCCATGAAATTAAAAGATGCTTGCTCCTTGGAAGAAAACCTACAACAAACCTAGACAACGAATTAAAAAGCAGACACTTCACTTTGCCGACAAAGGTCTGTCTAGTCAAGGCTATGGTTTTTCCAGTGATCATGTATGGATGTGAGAGTTGGACCATAAAGAAGGCTGAGCACTGAAGAATTGATGCTTTTGAACTGTGGTGTTGGAGAAGACTCTTGCGAGTCCCTTGGACTGCAAGGAGATCCAACTAGTCCATCCTAAAGGAAATCGGTCCTAAATAGTCACTGGAAAGACTGATGCTGAAGCTGAAGCTCCAATACTTTGACCATCTGATGAGAAGAGCCGAATCATTAGAAAAGACCCTGATGCTGGGAAAGATTGAAGGTGGGAGAAGAAGCGGACAACAGAAGACAAGATGGTTGTACAGCATCACCGACTCAATGGACATGAGTCTGAGCAAGCTCCGGGAGATGGTGAAGGACAAGGAAGCCTGCCGTGCTGCAGTCCATGGGTCACAAAGAGTTGAACTTGACCAAGTGACTGAACGACAACAACCCAAAGCAATGTACAGATACAATGTAATCCATATCAAGATTCCAATGGCAAAGTTCACCGAACTAGAACTAATAATTTTAAAGGTTGTAAGGACCCTGAATAGCCAAAACAATCTTGGGAAAGATGAGCAAAGCTGGAAGTATCATAATGCCTGTTTTCAAACTATACTCAGTTCAGTTCAGTTCAGTTGCTCAGTCGTGTCCGACTCTTTGCGACCCCATGAATCGCAGCACTCCACGCCTCCCTGTCCATCACCAACTCCAGGAGTTCACTTAGACTCACATCCATCGAGTCAGTGATGCCATCCAGCCATCTCATCCTCTGTCATCCCCTTCTCCTCCTGCCCCTAATCCCTCCCAGCATCAGAGTCTTTTCCAATGAGTCAACTCTTCGCATGAGGTGGCCAAAATACTGGAGTTTCAGCTCTAGCATCATTCCTTCCAAAAGAAATCCCAGGGCTGATCTCCTTCATAATGGACTGGTTGGATCTCTTTGCAGTCCAAGGGACTCTCAAGAGTCTTCTCCAACACCATTGATATTTCTCCCGGCAATACAAAGCTGTTATCATCAAAACAATATGGTACTACCACAAAAATAGACACACAGATGAAGGGAACCGAAATGAGAGCCCAAAAATAAACTCACACATATATGGACAACTTGCCGGGAGAAATATCAATAACCTCAGATATGCAGATGACACCACCCTTATGGCCGAAAGTGAAGAGGAACTAAAAAGCCTCTTGATGAAAGTGAAAGAGGAGAGTGAAAACGTTGACTTAAAGCTCAACATTCAGAAAATGAAGACCGTGGCATCTGGTCCCATCACTTCGTGGGAAATAGATGGGGAAACAGTGGAAACAGTGTCAGACTTTATTTTTTTTGGCTCCAAAATCACTGCAGATGGTGACTGCAGCCATAAAATTAAAAGACGCTTACCCCTTGGAAGAAAAGTTATGACCAACCGAGATATCCTATTCAAAAGCAGAGACATTACTTTTCCGACTAAGGTCCGTCTAGTCAAGGCTATGGTTTTTCCTGTGGTCATGTATGGATGTGAGAGTTGGACTGTGAAGAAGGCTGAGCGCCAAAGAATTGATGCTTTTGAACTGTGGTGTTGGAGAAGACTCTTGAGAGTCCCTTGGACTGCAAGGAGATCCAACCAGTCCATTCTGAAGGAGATCAGCCCTGGGATTTCTTTGGAAGGAATGATGCTAAAGCTGAAGCTCCAGTACTTTGGCCACCTCATGCGAAGAGTTGACTCATTGGAAAAGACCCTGATGCTGGGAGGGATTGAGGGCAGGAGGAGAAGGGGATGACAGAGGATGAGATGGCTGGATGGCATCACTGACTCGATGGATGTGAGTCTGAGTGAACTCCGGGAGTTGGTGATGGACAGGGAGGCCTGGCGTGCTGCGATTCATGGGGTCGCAAAGAGTTGGACACGACTGAGCGACTGAACTGAACTGGACTGAATTTACAACAAAAGGGCAAAGAACATACAATAAAGGATAGTCTCTTCAATAAATACTATTGGGAAAACTGGACAGCCACGTGCAAAAGGATGAAGTGAGACCATTATTTTATACCATACACAAGAATTAACTCAAAATGGATTAAAGACTTGAATGTAGGACCTGAGAGCATAAAATTCCTGGAAAAAACAGGCAGTAACCTCACTGACCTTGGTCTTAGTGATATTTTGTGGCTCTGACTCCATGGGCAAGGGAAACAAAAGAGAAAAAAATGGGACTACATCAAACTAAAAAACTTCTCCACGACAAAGGAAAACACCATCAAATTAACAAGATAAGCTACTGAGTGGGAGAAGATACCTGCAAATTATATATCCAATAAGGGAGTGATATCCAAAATGTATAAAGAAGTCGTACAACTCAACAGTAGAAGAAGAAACAACCCAGTAAGAAATGAGGATCTGAAACTGATTTTTTTTCCAAAAAAAGATATAGAGATGAGCAATAGGCATGTGAAAAGTTGTTCAGTACCACTAACAACTAGGGAAGAGCAAATCAAAACCGCAATGAGACATCACCTCAAACCTAACAGAATAGCCATTATTGAAATGACAAGAAATCACAAATGTTGGAGAGGCTAGACAGCCTCACACACGGTTGGCAGGACTGCAAAATGATGCAGCCACGATGGGAAAAGGCATGGAGATTCCTCAAAGAAAGGATAGAGCAAGCGCACGACCCCGCGTTTCCACTTCTAGGTGTTTGTCCAAAGAACAGGAAGACACGAACTCAAAAACACGCATGCGCCTGTGTGTTCACTGCAACATTATTCACAGTGGCCAAGATACGAAAGCAACTTAAGTGCCCATGGATGGATGAACGGCTGAAAGAGATGTGGTATATACCGGAATGGAATACTGCTCGGCCCTAAAAAGCAGTGAAATGCTGCCGTCCGCAGTGACGTGGATGGAACCTGAAGTTATTAGGCCACGTGAAATGTCAGTATGATCTCTCTCGTGTATGGAATCCAAACAACCCCAACGAACAAACACATAAGCAAAAACTCATAGATGCAGAGACCCAGTCAGTGGTTGGCGGAGGAGAAGGCGGTTGGAGGGTGGATGAAATGAGTGAAGGGTGTCAGCTGTCTGGTGATAGACAGTGACTAGCCTTGTGGTGGCGAGCACTTTGTAGTGTATACAATGCTGAATTATAATATTATATAGCTGAATCTTACATTAAAAAAAAAAAAAGCTGGCCACTTACCCTGTCTGTCCTACTGACCATATTCCCAAGCGGTCACTTCTGGCCACCACCAGGGGGCAGTCGCGCCCTGTCTCAGACGAGTCCTCCACTGGCTCAGCTTGGATCCTGAGAGAAGGAGAGACGCAGATGGGAACAGAAGACAAAGGCGAGCAAAAAAAGAGCTCTCAGACTCACCAGCTCGGGTGTCTTGGGGAATCAGCTATGTCAGACCTGGAGAAAAGTTTCTCAATTGTTTTTCCTCCCTTGTCTCCCTCCTGCTTTAATGTCTCCCCATTCACTCATTTAATAAACTTTTAAAATAGCCTTATTGAGCTATAATTTCTGTCCCATAAAAGTGCACCCACTTAATGTGGACAAGACAATGCTTTCTAGTATATTCAGAGTCACTCAACTGTTCGTATAATCCAATTTCAGAACATTTCAGTCCCCCGAGAAGCCTTGTACTAATCAGCAATCACTTCTCAGCCCTTCACTCCGTTTTCCTCTCCCCACCCTGCTGTAGGCAAACCACTAATCTATTTTCTGTCTCTATAATGTTAGTCACTCAGTCTTGCCCAACTTTCTGTGACCCCACGGACTGTAGCCCACCAGGCTCCTCTGTCCATGGGATTCTCCAGGCAAAAATACTGGAGTGGGGAACCATTCCCTTCTCCAGGGTATCTTCTCAACCCAGGGATCGAACCTGGGTCTCCTGCATGGAAGGCGGATTCTTTACCCTCTGAGCCACCAGGGAAGCCCCAAGATCTCTCTACTCTGGACGTTTCCTGTGCATAGAATCATATAACAACATATGCAGTCTCTTGTGACTGGCTTCTTTCACTTACTGTAATGTCGAGGTTCAGCCGTGCTGTAACCTGTATCATTACTTACTTCCTTTTCATTGCTGAATAATATTCTGTCATATGGATAGACCACACTTTGTCTATCCATTAATCAGTTAATGGACTTTCAGATTTCTTCTACTTTTTGGCTATCATGAATAACATTGTTATGAACATTAGCATTCCACTGTTTTAAACAGAGATATAATTCATATACCATAGACTGCATCCTTCTAAAGAATAGAATTCAGTAGTTCTTAATATATTCACAAAGTTGCGCAACCGTTACCATTATCTAATTCCAGAGTATTTCATCATCCTGTGAAAGACCCCGTGCTTATTAGCAGTCGCTCCCCTTTTCCCCCTCCCTCTAGCCCCTGGAAACCACAGATCTACTTTTTGTCTCTATCTGTCTGCTCTGGACAATTCATGCAAAGGAAATCATATAATATGTGGCTTTTTGTGTCTGGCTTTTTTACCTAGTGTATGTGTTTGAGGGTTTTCCGTGTTGCAACACGTATCATTACTTCATTCTTTTTGTTGCTAAATAATACTGCATTGTAATGATATAGCACATTTTATTTGTATATTTCTTGCTGGTAGACATTTGGGTTGTTTCCAGTTTGGGGCAGTTATGAATAGTGCTGCTGTGAACACTCACAAACAAGTTTTTTATAGACATGTGTTTTCATTCTCTTGCGTACATACCTAGGAGTGGAATGGCAGGGTCGTATGGCAGCTCTGTATTTAACGTCTTCAAGAACTGACTGACTCACAATGGGCCGCACCATGCTCCATTCCCACTAGCAACCGTGCAAGCACTCTCATCATCCTCCTCATCCTCACCTTTTGATGCTAGCCGTTCTCCCGGGTGTGAAATGTTCACTCAGTCCCCTTTTACCGAGCACCTTACTAGGTGCCAAGGCCATTCGAGGTGCTAGAGGTGAACCGTGAACAGGATACAGATGGCACTGCCCTCGCGGGGGCTCAGCAGTGACGACAGATTCAGGCATTCAGGGAGTAGCGACCCCACTGACCAGACGGAAACAGGGAGCGCTACGATGACTTGAGACAGGGTCTGAGTGGCCGGGCAGGGGTGATGGTGCCTAAGCTGCTTCACCTGGAGGATCAGGTGTAAGGTCCCCCTGGGAAAGTGAGGCTTGTGTTGAGACTTAACAGGTAGGAAGGAGCCACCCACTCAGCCCTGAAGGACACCATCCCAAGTCCAGGGAACAGCAGGGCCCAAGCCCCTGACCCCTGATGGGTGTGGTGTCTCCTAGTGACAGCAAGGAGCACAGTGTGGTGGGCGCCGAGTGAGCTGAGGGGAGGAAAGGGGTGGCCGGGTGGCCAGAGGAAGGTCCACGTGGAGAGTCTGAATTTAACTCTGAGCTTGGGGAGAGGAGAGTTTTTACATTCTGAGAATCTCCCTCTTTTTTAAATTAAAAAAAGATGGGGCAGGAGATGGGAGGGAGGTTCAAAAGGGAGGGGATATATGTATATCTATGGCTGATTCCTGTTGAGGTTTGACAGAAAACAACAAAATTCTGTAAAGCAATTACCTTTCAATAAAAAAATAAACTAAATATTTTAATTTGACAGCTCCAGGTCCTAGCTGCGGCGCCCAGGATCTTGAATTGCACTATGTGAACGCTCTCTTGCGGCATGCAGGATCTAGTTCCCTGACCAGGGGTTGAACCTGGGCCCCCTGTACTGGGCGCTCAGGGTCTTAACCACAGAATCATCAGGGAAGTCCCAAGAGTCTCCTTCTTTCTGTGTGTGAAAAAAGGGTCTCTAGGGAGACAGGAGCTAAGCAGGGAGCCTGGGAAGGGCACTGTTCACACAGTCCAGGGGAGGGATGGCAGAGGCTGGATGTGAAGGGGCTGGACCTGGATATGCTTTGGAGGTGTGTGTGTGCTGAGCGTGCATCCAACGCTGTGACCCCATGGACTGTAGCCCGCCAGGCTCCTCTGTCCATGGGATTCTCCAGGTAAGAAGACTGGAGTGGGCTGCCATTTCCTTTTTCAGAGAATCTTCCCGACCCAGGGCTTGAACCGGTGTCTCCTGTGTCTCCCGTGTTGCAGGCAGATTCTTTACCTGTTGAGTTGTCGCAGAAGCCCAACTGGAGGGGCTGGGTCTGGATATGCTTTGGAGGCAGAATGAAGTGATTTACTGGAGGACTGCACGTGAGGAATGAAGAAAGGAGAGGCATATTCTTCCTGGCCCCTTGTATTCAGCCAACATACCATGAGGCTTTGGTGGACCAGTTTGACACAGTGGACCCCCTGGGACCAGGAGGGATACATCTTCTGCCTTCAGCCTGGAGACCCAGGACTCTCCCCCACCAGGAGATTGCAGGGTGGTGGGGAGTCTTCATGAAGCTCCTGTGGCGTTCTGAGTCCTACCCTTGGCACTATGGAGGCTCAAAAGAAGACCTTCATTCTTGCCCTTAGGAGTTCAAGCCTCATGCCAGCCCTCGTCTAATGGCTTCTGGTCATCGGGAACACGCTGCCCAGTTCATCTGCCTGGCACGGGGCTCCCACAAGCTCACACCCGACCTGGAGCCCTTCAGTGGGTTGCTGTGCCCCTAGCCATGTTTCCTGGGTTGAACAATACATAGACATGCTCTCTGAAAGGAAGAAGATCCTCCCAGCCAGACATTATTGATTTGAAGTGTTTTTCTCATACTGTTTTATAAGACATAAAACTAGGTACAAACTCCATGGGCTCTCATAAAACCGTAAAACCAAGTTATAGATTAAACACAAGCACCACTACAAACCTGACCCCATTCCGATGAACTCTAGCCGTGTGATGTGCTGGGTGACGTTGTTCTGCAGGATCAAAATCACCTCTTGCAACACTGAGCACTCTGCGGGCTGTGCCAGTGTCTTGTTTTGCTTGTTTCCTTTTGTTTCCAGTTTGAAGCTCCCACCGGGGCTGTGTGGGCCGAATGAGTCACTCACTTCTCTTTCCCACGTGGGTGGGTGTTGGGAACCCTCTCCCGGGTGAGTGCATGGGCTCATCGTTTGGGCCCCTTGCTGTGGGCATGGCAATTCCTCTGTGTTTTAAGCGAGGGACTGTTTTAAGAACCTTCACAGGCCTTCAGATAAGAAAATGTCTTAATGACTCAGATAACCATGACGACGTGGTCACTTACCAAGAGCCAGACACCTTGGAGTGTGAAGTCAATCCGGAAGAAGACCGTCTCAGTCAGACATTGTTGATTTGAAATGTGTTTTTTATTACATTGCTCCTTAAGACATAAAGCTAGTTAAAAACTCCCCTCAGCAATGGCCCAAGGACTGGAAAAGGTCAGGTTTCATTCCAATCCCAGAGAAGGGCAATGCCAAAAAATGTTCATACTACTGTACAATTGTGCTCATTTCACAAGCTAGCAAGATAATGCTCAAAATCCTCCAAGCTAGGCTTCAGCAGTATGTGAACTGAGAACTTCCAGATGTAAAATCTGGATTTAGAAAAGGCCTAGAGGAACCGGAGATCAAATTCCCAGCATTTCTTGGATCATAGAGAAAGCAAGGGAATTCCAGAAAAACTTCTACTTCTGCTTCATTGACTACACTAACGCCTTTGACTGTGTGGATCACAACAACCTGTGGAAAATTCTTAGAGATGGGAATACCAGACCACCTTACCTGCCTCCTGAGAAATCTGTATGCAGGTCAAGAAGCAACAGTTAGAACCAAACATGGAACAAAGAACTGGTTCAAAACTGGGAAAGAAGTATGTCAAGGCTGTATATTGTCACCCTGCTTATTTAACTTATATGCAGAGTACATCATGAGAAACGCTGGGCTGGAGGAATCACAAGCTGGAATCAAGATTGCTGGGAGAAATATCAACAACTTCAGATATGCAGATGATACCACCCTAATGGCAGAAAGCTAAGAGGAATTAAAGAGCCTCTTGATGAGAGTGAAAGAGGAGAGTGAAAAAGCTGGTTTAAAACTCAACATGAAAAAAATAAAGATCATGGCATCTGGTCCCATGACTTCATGCCAAATAGAAGAGGAAAAAGTGAAAACACTGACAGATTTTATTTTCTTGGGCTCCAAAATCACTGCGGATGCTGACTGCAGCCACAAAATTAAAAGATACTTGCTCCTTGGAAGAAAAGCTATGACAAACCTAGACATCATATTAAAAAGTAGAGATATCATTTTGCCAATGAAGATCCATTTAGTCAAAGCTATGGTTTTCCAGTAGTCATGTACAGATGTGAGAATTGGACCATAAAGAAGGCTGAGCACCAAAGAAATGGTTCTTTCAAATTGTGGTGCTGGGGAAGACTCTCAAAAGTCACTTGTACATCAAAGAGATCAAACCAGTCTTCCTAAAGGAAATCAACCCTGAGTATTCATTGAAAAGACTGATGCTGAAGCTGAAGCTCCAATACTTTGGCCATGTGATGCGAAGAGCTGACTCATTGGAAAGGACTCTGATGCTGGGAAGGATTGAGGGCAGAAGGAGAAGGGGGCAACAGAGGATGAGAAGGTTGGATGGCATCACTAACAAGGATAGGGAAGCCTGGCATGCTACAGTCCACGGGGTTGCAAAGAGTCAGACAGGACTGAGCGACTGAACAGCAACAAACAGGCCTCCAGAATTCTTAACTATGGAGGATCCACTTACCTCTTGTCAGACACATTAAAAACATACCCACACTTCACATCAATTACACCTTTTCTTTTTGCTGTAAGAGGGGATTTATTTTTGTAATTCTGCAGTTGAAAGTATTTCCATTAACAGTGTTTGTAGGTGTTCCTGTTTTTTTAATTGTTGTTGTTTGTTACTTCAGAGCCATTAACATTCTTTTTTAGATCTGGAACATTGTCTGGGCCCTTGGAAATCTCCCAGGCCCAAGGGCTGAGCTCATGGTCCTGGAAAATAAACTAGCCAAGCCGAGACCTGCTTCTTTCTTTCCTCATCAGCCCGAGACAATTAAAGGGGGCCGGTTGGCGCCAAGTTGACCCCAAGCACAGACCAACATGGGCTCAAAAATAGGGTTAGCTGCTCTGGGTTTTGAGGCCTGGGTCACTCAGTGGAGTCAGAATACGCTTATACCCATTGTTTTTAGATTAGCACTGAAGTGAAAGCCCCACATTATGAAAACTCTAGCGAAGCCAGATTACTGGGAACATGCCTGAGGCCTCTCAGAGGTCAGAGACCCCAGTCTGAGGCCCCTTGGGCTTCAAGGTCACGTCACAGCACCTTGACCTGGGACCAGGTCCTCCACGAAGTGCAACTAGCTCTCCTTTTCAGAGGTTTTTCTCCCCGTCACTCAGCCAGCCTCTGATCCTACTGCTGTCTCTGCTCAGAAGGACCTCCTCGCAGCGTTTAGACGCTCTCATGTATTTGTTTCTAAAATAATTAGCTATTTACTTGGCTGCATTAGGTCTCAGTTGTAGCACGTGGGGGCTTCACTGGGTCCCGGGGGACCTTTCCTTGTGGTGCATGGACTCTCTAGTTGCAGCACACAGGCTTAGCTGCTCCACAACACGTGGGATCTTAGTTTCTCCGCCAGGGATCAAATCCGTGGCAGACTTTTAATCGTTGAGCCACCCCTAGATTCTTTCATTTTTTAAAGTTTTGAAACACTGTGCAGGTTATACATGTTAACTATAGGAAAATCAGAAAATATAGGTATATCAAAATAAAAATAGGAACGTTTTTAAAAAAAAAATCAATGATCTCATCACAGAGAAATAGTCATGATTAACTGATTACTGGGCTTCCCAGGTGGCACGAGTGGTTTGATTGCTGGGTCGGGAAGATCCCCTGGAGGAGGGCATGGCAACCTACTCCAACATACTTGCCTGGAGAATCCCATGGACAGAGGAGCCTGGCGGGCTACAGTCCACGGGGTCACAAAGAGTAGGCATGGCTAAAGGGACTTAGCACGCACATGCACGAGACTGATCATTGCTACATCAGTTCAGTTCAGTTGCTCAGTCAGGTCTGACTCTTTGCAACCCCATGGACTGCAGCATGCCAGGCCTCCCTGTCCATCACCAGCTCCCGAGGCTTGCTCAAACTCATGTCCATCTCATTGGTGATGCCATCCAATCATCTCATTCTCTGTTATCCCCTTCTCCTCCCGCCTTCGATCTTTCCCAGCATTTCCCGGTCTTTTTGAATGAATCAGTTCTTCGCATCAGGTGGTCAAAGTATTGGAGTTTCAGCTTCAGTGTCAGTCCTTCCAATGACTATTCAGGACTAATTTCCTTTAGGATGGACTGGTTGGATCTCCTTGCAGTCCAGGGGACACTCAAGAGTCTTCTCCAACACCACAGTTCAAAAGCATCAATTCTTCAGCGTTCAGCTTCCTTCACAGTCCAACTCTCACATCCATGCATGACTGCTGGAAAAACCATAGCTTTGACTAGACGGACTTTGGTGACAAAGTAATGTCTCTTTTATATAGCTTTTTTATATGCTATCTATGTTGGTCATAACTTTTCTTCCAAGGAGCAAGTGTCTTTTAATTTCATGGCTGCAGTCACCATCTGTAGTGATTTTGGAGCCCCCAAAAATAAAGTCTGACATTGTTTCCACTGTTTCCCCATCTATTGCCCATGAAGTGATGGGACTGGATGCCATGATGTTAGCTTTCTGAATATTGAGCTTTAAGCCAACTGTTTCACTCTCCTCTTCCCCTTTCATCAAGAGGCTTTTTAGTTCCTCTTCACTTTCTGCCATAAGGGTGGTGTCATCTGCCTATCTGAGGTTATTGATATTTCTCCCGGCAAACTTGATTCCAGCTTGTGCTTCATCTAGCCTGGCATTTCACATGATATACTCTACATAAAAGTTAAATAAGCAGGGTGACAATATACAACCTTGATGTACTCCTTTCCCCATTTGGAACCAGTCTGTTGTTCCATGTCTGGTTCTAACTGTTGCTTCTTGACTTGCATACAGATTTCTCAGGAGGCAGGTAAGGTGGTCTGGTATTCCCACCCCCATCTGTTTAAGAATTTTCCACAGTTTGTTGTGATCTCCACAGTCAAAGGCTTTGGTGTAATCAATAAAGCAGAAGTAGATGTTTTTCTGGAACTCTCTTGCTTTTTTTGATGATCCAACGGATGTTGGCAATTTGGTCTCTGGTTCCTCTGCTATTGCTACATATACTCTTTAAATTTCAGTTTCCCACATATTGCAATGAGTGCAATTTTTCAAATGAAGCAATATAAGTAAACAAAAATAGGGAATACTATAACATATACTTGTAATAATCAAGTTTTGACAAAACAACACTTTTAGTATATTTGCATCAGCTCTTTTATTTATTTATTAGAATAAAAATCCTAACTGATTAGGGTTTGTTTTAATTTATTTATTTGGCTGCACTGAGTCTTAGCTGCAGCACATGGGACTGTGAATCCTCGTTGTAGCATGCAGGAGATTTTAGTTGGGGCACGTGGGATCAAACCTGGGCCCCCTGCATTTCGAGCATGGAGTCTGAGGCACTGGGCCACCAGGGAAGTCTGTTTAGCTTTTTTTTTTAAAACAAAACAAAACAAAACAATAAAACTTAGCAGATATAACTGAAGCACTCACCCCCAACATACACAAACCCGGTAACTCCTTGGCAGGCCCTCCGCAGTGTTCCCCTACCAGAGTCAAACTCTCTCACAAAGCTGGGGTTTATCTTCCGAATCAATGCTCTGGATATTGTTAAACTTGAAATGAACCGAGTCATGCATATATGCCTTTGGGTCTGTCATGTCTTACAGATGTGTTCATGTGACCCGCGTCACCCAGTTTGCCCATTCACACCGCCAATCACGATTCTGTGGACTGAATGAACTACAGGTTCTTTACCAGTTCCCCTGATGACTGATTGTGCAAACCATGCTACACGCTACCACTCTTGTGTTGGGAACATGAATGTCTTTGGGATCAATACCAAGGACAGAATTGCTGAGTTGCAGGACACTCACAGTGTTCTAACCTTCCTTTTGTTTCATTCAATCACGAGTCATGAACATTTTTCCATTTCAATACTTATCCCACATCAGTAGTTTTCCATGGCTATAGACATTCTGCCACAAATTCCTCAACATAATTATGACGGGTGTAATTAATTTCTATTAAAGTCTACTTGGTGAGGGAGTATCTTTGCAGCTATATATTTGTGCATCTTTAATTATTTCCGCAGGAGAAATGTGTAAAAGTAGAACCTCTGGGTCCAAAGGGATATGAACTTTCTTTCTTTTTTAAAAAATATTTGTTTATTTATTTGGCTCTACTGGGTAATGTGGGATCTTTAGATACAGGATGTGGCATCTGGTTCCCTGACCAGGGATTGAACCCAGGCCTCCTGCCCTGGGAGGATGGACTCTTAGCCACTGGACCACCACAGGAGTCCCCAGCACATGCATTTTCAAGACCAACTTCACTGAGAATTCTTGGACCAACTGCTCCTTCCACAAGCTCCCACCTCCTTCAAGGGGAGGACAGCCTGTTTCCCCAAATCTGGCCCACTGACCCCTTTAAGTAAAGCGTTTGCTCTGGAAATCTTGTCCTATACCTTCGCCTCACCCCTTCCTTCTCCTCCTTCAGCCACACTCTGGCCTGTGGACGTTCATAGCCCTGAATCACTCTTGCACAACAGTCCTCACTTTCGCATTTCCTCCACAGCTGTTTTGGTGTGTGATTTATCTTCCCGTCCAGATGTAAATATTTTAATGTCAGGAACTCAATTTTCTTCAGTGTTATTCTTTCCTAATTTATACACCTCCAAGGAACAGTCACGACATGCACAATAAGCTCCACATACAGACTGTTGAAAAATACCTGGAAGGCTAGAAAATACTTGATTAAGATGTTCCAATTCAATGAAGTTACTGCATTTCCATTCCATTCCACCAAACTGACATTTGTTGATAAATCTCTCTGGGACAGGAGCTGTGCTAGGTCCTGGGGAGCCAAAGGCAAAGAGGCCCTGGTCTCTGCCTACCAGGCATTCACAGTCAATTTAATGTTGCCCTAACCATCCTCTCATGCAGGGCAAAAAGGGAAACATGATGTATTATCTCCAACCCCTGATTAAAGAACAAAGGCTATTTCACCCGGGAAAGACCCTTTACCCTGGCGCTAAAGTATAAGAAGGATCCGTCACATATGGATCTATGTTTTGGACAATCTGTTTAGCAGCCTCTTAAAGACAATGCAGAGATGGTCTTTTCCATGTGGATTTAATTCCTCCATCACATTTCAGAGAGGTAAGGACATACATCTCTTAGGGACTTCCCTGATGGCACTGGCACCCACTCCAGTACTCTTGCCTGGAAAAGCCCATGGATGGAGGAGCCTGGTGGGCTGCAGTCCATGGGGTTGCTAAGAGTCGGATACGATTGAGCGACTTCACTTTCACTTTTCACTTTCATGCATTGGAGAAGGAAATGGCAACCCACTCCAATGTTCTTGCCTGGAGAATCCCAGGGATGGGGGAGCTTGGTGGGCTGCTGTTTATGGGGTTGCACAGAGTCAGACACGACAGAAGTGACTTAGCAGCAGCTGATGGCCCAGTGGTGAAAACTACATGCTTCTCCTGCAGAGGGGTGTGGTTCCATCCCTGGCCAGGGAACTAAGATCTGACCATGCCACACAGCATGGTCAATAATTTAAAAAAAAAAATCATTCATAAGGGTCATTTTGGTAGATAATAGACATGGCGCCACCTCCTACACTGTGCGTGGGAATGTAAAATGATACAGCCACTTCGGAAAAGAGCTTGACAGTCTCTGAAAAAGCTGAATATACTGCTGACCACACGACCCAGGAATTCTACTTACAGACACCCAGGTATTCACTCCAGGGAAATGAATGTGTGTCCACACAAAGAATTTTAGGCAAATGTCCATAGCAGTGTTATTCTACAGAAAAAGCTGGAGGCAATCCAAAACTGAAAAGGTGAGTGGATAAAGAAAATGCGGCACAGCCATGATAGAGGTTACTATTTAGCAATAAAAAGAAACAAATGACCAACCCTTGCAACACAGATGAAGCTCAGACTTCATGCTCAGGGCAAGAAGGCGTCATATTACAGGATTCCATTTATGCCACTTTCCCAGAAGAGGCAAAACTGGGGAGACAGAAAGCAGGTTGGTGACCGCCTGGGGACGAGGGTAAAAGCAGGAGCCCTTTCGTCAAGGCTATGGTTTTTCCAGTAATCATGTACAGATGTGAGACCTGAACCATCAAGAAGGCTGAGCGCTGAAGAATTGATGCTTTTGAACTGTGGTGTTGGAGAAGACTCTTGAGAGTCCCTTGGACTGCAAGGAGATCCAACCAGTCCATCCTAAAGGAGATCAGTCCTGAGTGTTCATCAGAAGGACTGATGTTGAAGCTGAAACTCCAATACTTGGGCCACCTGATGTGAAGAGCCAACTCATTGGAAAAGACCCTGATGCTGGGAAAGATTGAGGGCAGGAGGAGAAGGGGATGACAGAGGTTGAGATGGTTGGATGGCATCACTGACTCAATAGACTTGAGTTTGAGCAAACTCCAGGAGATAGTGAAGGAAGCCTGGTGTGGTGCAGCACGGGGTTGCAAAGAGTCAGACACAAGTAAGCAATTGAACAGCAAAAAGTGACTGAACCTGCAAAAAGGCCCAAGGGATCTTTTGGAAATGATTAAAGTTCTACAACTGGACTGTGGCAACGGTTGTGCAACTCTATGAATTTACTAAAATTCACTGAATTATACACTTAAAATGGTGAGTTTTGTGGCATGTTAGTTACACCTTGTAAAGAGCTATGACAAAACACGAAAGACACAGGCCTTGCATTTGTGAGGTTTATCATTAGTTAGGCAGAGAGTCAGTGGATCAGTCATTAAACCCCTAAGTATAGAATTATAAAATCTGCTAAAGAGAAGGAAGGAAAGACTGTGGGTGCAGCAACAGAAAATAAAAAGAGAAACCTCCTTGGAGAGGGTGGCCAGGGAAGGCCTATCTCAAGAGGTGTCCTTTGGACAGAGACCTGGGAAGGGCACTCCAGGTGAGGGGATGGCATGATTAGAGTTGGGGTGGGAAGTCTAGGAGCCTTACTTTTACACACTTGTGGTGGTGTTTAAAAGAGTTGCCCTGATCTGCTAACCACATGGCCCATGAATGATGGGGCAGGGGTTTAAAACAACGTCTTCTTGTGCCTTAGGTTGGCATCAGTCTTCCTGCCAGTCTGTTCTTGCAGCCAATGCGATTGCCCCAGTCATACACCAGCTACCCAGCCTGTCCACACTGGCCTGCCGCTGCCCAGGGCTTGGAGCACGGTGGGGCGTGGAGGTGCCTGAGCATGTGCTAGGTGAGGAGACGGCTGAGGTGTGTGTGAGCTCACACTGCCCCGACACCTGCTGCCCATACTGTGAGTCACTGGCAGGGATGACCGCGGGATCTCGCCTCACAGACTCAGCCAGGCTCAGGCGGTCCAGCGCCCAGGCGGGCTGTAGGCTCCAAGAAGACTCACCTGCCCACACCTCCTTTCCACCTGTAGGACATAACGCTCTTTTTCTTTTAATTCTAATTTTTACCTTCCACCCTTTCCCTGTCTTTTTTGTTTGTTTGTTTTAATTGAACATTTTATATAATTGCATTTTCTCTCCTTTCTTGGTATTTCAGTCATACTTTTTAAAAAATTTTTTATTTAATTGATTTATTTGGCTGCATCCAATCTTATTTGCGGCAGGCAGGATCTTCCATCTCAATTGGGTCATGCAGAATCTTTAGTTGCTACATGCAAGATTTTCGGTTGCGGCATGTGGTATTGTTCAGGGATCGAAGCCAGGTCCCCTACATTGGGAAAGCAGAGTCTTAGCCACTGGACCACCAGGAAGTTCTCCAGGATATAATGCTCTTGAGGGCAGACCTGGATTCAGATCTCCACAATGGCACTGCTGAGCCATGTGACCTTGGACTTCACTGAGCCTTGCTCTCCTCCTTTGCTGGATGAGGATGTTGGGGTATGGGAAAGTGTAGATCTGGGATTAGCACCCACATCCGCTCAGCTATGAAGCCCTGGTTTCTCCACCATGCCATATGGGCTGGCTTCTTGCGATGGCCCTCACTGAACGGCTAGTTCAGTGTTCTCAGGCCGGACCGTGCAATCAGATCAAACCTGGGAGTTTGGTGAACTTTGGGATCCACCCTTAGAGATTGGTTTAATTGCCCTCAGGTGGGGCCCAGGGACCAGTACATTTTAAAAGCTCCCCAGACAATTCAAACAGATCCAACCCCTTCATGTTCTTGGTTTTACTTTTTTAAAAATCCCTTCATTTTAGAGACAAGGAGATGGAAGCACAGACTCTGAATGACCGTCCCCATCCCGAGATCCCCCAGCTGTTTTCAGCTGAGCTGAAACTTTTGAATTCTCCCCTCTGCATGAAAGAGCTACAGTGCAGTTATATAAAGCCTCAGTTGCCGGGGGCCAGCGTGAGGAATTCCGCCCATGGCAAAGGTCATGAGGAAGGAGGCTTGGCATACGCAAAGGCATGATCAAGCCTCAGGAAACCCCCTGTTCCCGAGCATCTAACCCCAAAACCAGAGTCTGTTTTATGCTCTCACCTACACCTCTGACTTTACGGGGGGCTCTCCCCCATAACCGTTTCTCTCGGAGAAGGAGTAAACGTGCAGCTCCAAGGCAATAAAAATTCTTGGGCGTGACAGGAGTGTTTCAGCTTACTGACTCCTCTGAAGGTTATCTAGCCCACCTGTATAGGTTTGTCCAGCCACATGTGATTGCTTGCAGCCTCCCAACCTGAGAGGCACAAGATGTTTTAGACTTACTAAAGGCAAATTATTTTGGGGAGTTAAAATTATTAGTATAGTTGGTTAGGAATTATATTGGTGAAGGGTCTCTTCATTTGTTGTGTCAATAATTGCTGCTAATTCCCTGCTCTGGGTGGGACAAGGATGTCTCAGGTCAAACCTCTCTGCTGACAGACTAGCTTGTGTGACAGGATTATCCTTACTGCCGCCACTAGGCACATGATTGTTTACTACCTCTCAACCATAAACAGCACAGAGAGTTTTGGAGTATTTTGAGAGTCTTAATTAGCGTAGGACTTTTTCTTCTTGTTGAGTCAATGATCGCCGCCAGGCCTCTATATCCTTAGGTACCTGGGAATATATTAATCAATGTATTTGGAATATAGCAAAGGAAATATGGTAGTTTTTGATGTTAGCAATACTAGACTTTTTGAGTTAATGGATTTTCTCTTTTGTAATAGATCACTGTACTTTGTTATATATCACTGTGTCCTTGCTGTGTAAGAATGTAACTTTATCATATCTTAAGACTAAATAGATCTTAAGGGGAGCATTGGTGAAAGGATTTTCATTTGTTGGGTTGATGTTTGCTGCTAAATCTCCATGTTCCCTACCCTTATAATGAATATAACTAGCATATAGGAAGAAATAAGTATTAACCTTTAAACATATAGGAGAAATAAGTATTAACCTTTAAGACTAATCATGTTAACCTTGGGTTGAATAAATTCCTTTCTTGATTGTAACTCACTACACCCTCACCCTATAGGAATGTAACTTTATTTGGAGGGTGGTGCCTGGTTTAAGAAAAAACACCCTTGGAAGAAATAAGTTTTTTTGGTTATCAGAAAGAAAGGATCATAAAATGTAAGCAGGTCTCACTCATGGCCGAAAGATGATGTAATATCCCTAAGACCTTTTTTTTTATACATTTATGTGAAGCACCTGATTTTGACAAAGGTCAGGACTGCTGACCCCCACGTGACTCTGTATTCATCCCTATGTGTAACAAAAGGTATATAAGCAAACCCAAAAATAAAGAAATCGGATCAGTTTCCGGAAAGACTGATTCCCCCATGTCGCTTCTTTCTTGCTCCCGTTTTTCTGGCTGAATTCCCATCTGGAGCATGGATGCTATTCCACGTAATCCAAGTTATTCAGCCTCTTTTTCTCCACTAATCCTCCTACTACACTATCCATTTCTAATCTCTCTCTATCTGTGATTAAATATGTATTTTTCCAAAGACGCCAACTCCGTCCCCACCTTCGAATCACCCTGGATCCACCGGGGCTGGACCCCGGCACTCAGTGAAGAACCAGAGCTTTGTAATCAGATAGTTGTTCAGTCGCTCAGTCACGCCAGACTCTCTGCAACCCCATGATGGCAGCACACCAGCCTTCCCTGTCTATCACTATCTCCTGGAGTTTGCTTAAACTCATGTCCATTGAGTCCGCGATGCCATCCAACCATCTCATCCTCTGTTGTCCCCTTATCCTCCCGCCTTCAATCTTTCCCAGCATCACGGTCTTTTCCAATGAGTCAGTTCTTCACATCAGGTCGCCAAGGTACTGGAGCTTCAGCTTCAACATCAGTCTTTCCAGTGAATATTCAGGGTTGATTGAGGTGGATTCAATCCCAGTTGTCGCTTATAGCCTGCCTGGCCTGGGGAAAGTCACCTCATCTCTCTGACCCTCAAGATCTTCATCTGTGAAAATAGGGATTATGCGAAGGCTAAACCAGATACGTGTGAGCGGAGAGGAGGTGCTTGTTGATGGGACTGCATTCTCCAGAAGAGGCCTTCCGTACAGCTCGACGGATGTTTCTTTAGCACCAGCTACAGGTAGGCCCCTGTTTCTGGGGCTACAGAGCTGGGAACAGACAGAGGAGACAGGAAACAGGCTGGGCTGGACAGAGTGGAGGGGCTCTGTTAGCCATTTAACATAGGCTGTGGGAGCTCCAGTCAGCCTTGAGGTGGGGCACGGCGTGTAGAGTACAGTGTGACTCCATCAAAGGCCTCTTTCCTAGGACCCTAGGTTTGGGGAAGTGAACATTGATCAAACAACTACTTTACATTAAGTCTTTTGCTTTTGTTGGCTCACCTGAGCTTCAAAACAGCCCTTCAGGACAGGCCAACATCTCTGGTGTTTTCAGTTCAGTTCAGTCGCTCAGTCGTGTCTGATTCTGTAACCCCATGGACTGCAGGACACCAGGCTTCCCTGTCCATCACCAGCTCCCGGAGTTTACTCAAACTCATGTCCATCGAGTCAGTGATGCCATCCAACCATCTCATCCTCTGTCATCCCCTTCTCCTCCCGCCTTCAATCTTTCTCAGCATCAGGGTCTTTTCCAATGAGTCAGTTCTTTGCATCAAGTGGCCAAAGTATTGGAGTTTCAGCTTCAGCATCAGTCCTTCCAATGAATATTCAGAACTGATTTCCTTTAGGATGGACTGGTTGGATCTCCTTGCAGACCAAGGAACTCTCAAGAGTCTTCTCCAACACCATAGTTCAAAAGCATCAATTCTGGCATTTTAGAGAAAGCAGAGACATTACTTTGCCAACAAAGGTCCGTCTAGACAAGGCTATGGTTTCTCCAGTGGTCATGTATGGATGTGAGACTTGGACTGTGAAGAAAGCTGAGCACCGAAGAATTGATGCTTTTGAACTGCGGTGTTGGAGAAGACTCTTGAGAGTCCCTTGGACTGCAAGGAGGTCCAACCAGTCCATCCTAAAGGAAATCAGTCCTGGGTGTTCTTTGGAAGGAATGATGCTGAAGCTGAAACTCCAGTACTTTGGCCACCTCATGCAAAGAGTTGACTCATTGGAAAAGACTCTGATGCTGGGAGGGACTGGGGGCAGGAGGAGAAGGGGATGACAGAGGATGAGATGGCTGGATGGCATCACTGACTTGATGGACATGAGTTTGAGTGAACTCTGGGAGATGGTGATGGACAGGGAGGCCTGGCGTGCTGCGATTCATGAACTGAACTGAACTGAGAGATGAGGTTCAGAGAGGTGTGGAACCTTGGCTAGGCTCCCTCAGCTAAAGACAGAATCCACTTAAGGAGTCTGACTCCAGAGTGGGATCTCATCCCACGGTCTCCGGCCCTAATCCGATGGGGTGTTTGGGGGCTCCCAGCCCATCGTCCTTGCTCTGGCTGGTTGGGCAGTCTCTGGGGAGCTCTCCCCTTGACTCAGTGGGGCTGGGCAGCTGGTCTGCTTCGAGGGCATCTGGCTCGATGCCTTTTTCCTGTCCCCACCTGCTCCCGCAGCCGAAAGTCAAGGGCACCCTGGAGTGGGAAACAGCACCTGGCCTGGGATTGCTTCTGAGAACATAAGCACTCAGGTTTCAGGATAAAAGATACTTTCCCGAGTGGCAAGACACACTCCCAGCCCCAGCTCACCCGTGGTCCTCACTGCCCTAAACACACAGGACACTGGAGCCTTCTTCCTGTCCTCCTGTGTCCTGCCCACATCTGGGTCTGTGCACAGGTGGCTCCCACCGCCTGAGCCCTGTTCCCTTCCCTGGCTGTGTGACTCCATCCATCACACTCAGCTACTCCCTCCACAGTGCCCTGACCTCCCTGCCATGTGGAGTGTCTCCAGAACCCAGCACCTCTTCCCTGTGTGATCAGTCACCTTTGCTCAGTTGGTCTTGACATCCTCTTCCTCCTGCCTGATCCAGCTTGCCCACCTTGGCCCACTCTACTTCCATGCCCTTTCCCATTTCGCTATGACTTGACTCTCTTCAGCTGTCAACCAACACACTCATGCGACAAAATGTTTTTGTTTACGATCAACATCTTCTCCACTTACCAAAATGCAGTGAAGTGGCTGCTCGGTATTAAAGCAAACATTGTAAAACATGGATTTAAAAGAGGTTGAAAGCCATTAGAAAGAGATAGGGAGAGATCTTTTTGGGCTTCTGGACTGAATTAGTAACTGAAGTGGAATATATAACTTACCCAAGAGTGTCCTAGCAGCCGAAGCAAAAGGGGAAGTATCCTGGGCCAGGGCACTCTGGTTCTGGGTGACTTGGTTCCTTGAAAAACCACACCCTTACCCCCTTGACTGATAAGGGCTGTAGATAAAAAACTGCTACTGGCAGGGGAGACCTTTGAGGAAGTGGGTTTCCAGGCTCTGCATTCCTGTCCCTGCTGGCAGTCTCCGTGCTCATCCTAGCTAATTCTCAGGAATTTCTTCTGCTTCACTGCTCCAACCTGGCCTACTTTCCCCAGCTCTGGGCTCCACGAAAGTAGTGGGCCTCCCATCTGAGAAATGTCCAAACTTGGGCCAGGTGACCACTGTGGAGGAAGCAGCAAAGATTTAGAAACTGAAATAGGGACTAGAATAGACGATCGATTCAGGTCCAGCCCTCAGGGTCTGCGAATTCACGCCTGGGTAACCGAGATGTAGCCCAGGTCCTCAGCCAGCTCCGGTTCCTGTATGCTCCTTCAGAGAACACAAATTCACACATCACAACTTAAAAGCTGCCTTCCTCTCGGTTAGTGACCATGTTCCACGCAGCTTCAGGCTCTTCACATAGAAAACAGGGGTGATACTGATCACAAGGAATCATGGAGTCAATGACAGTGCCTGTCTAACTTTTATTTACGTATTTTCCTACATGATCAGAAGCAGAAAGGGTTTTGAAGCTCCTTAAAAAATAAACAACAACAAATAGAACTAAGCCACTACATTAACCAGAAGATTAAAATCAGAAAAGTTATTTCAGGGACTTCCCTGGTGGTCCAGTGGTTAAGACTCTATGCTCTCCCCTACCCCACGCCACCCCCACCCCAAAGAAAAGAAAAAGAAAAGCTATATCATCCCTGCTCCCTACTTTCTGGCTACGTGACCTTGGGCATGTTGCTTTGCCTCGCTGAGTCTTGGTTTCCTCATTTGTAAAATGAGATAACAGTAGTACCTTCCCCCAGCGGGGTTATTCTAGAATTAAACAGTATGGAAGAAGAATTAGCACAATGTCTGGCATATAGTAAGTAGGCAATGCATTTTAGCAATTATTATTATTATTATGTAATCTCAGTTTTTGTTTATAAGAAAAGTAATCTGGGTAAAAGCTGAGGTACTCTGACGCCAGTCTCAAATCCTTATTGAATTAGAAAGAAATATCATTTCCTTCCCCCACCAAAAAAAAAAACCAAAAAAGCAATTCAAATGTTTATTCAGTGCTTTTGAAAATATTAAAGATTTCATTTCATGCATAATATCAACAGAACTTCTTAACATTCCTTTTCCTCTCTTTGTTCCTCTTCTCTTCTTCCCTCCCACCCTCTGCACACAGCACACACATCTGTATTCCGAGTCCCTCAAGTGTTTTCCCAAAGCTCAGGCTGCACAGCTCTGTTTCCCTGGCTCCTGCTCCAGCCTCTCGCGTCTCCTCCCCTCCAGCATCCTCTGTCCTGTCTCTCCTGGCTTGTGTCTTTCTCCTCCCTCATCCTGTTACTCAGATCCATAGGACAAAGCCAGGCTGAAGATACCTGAACTACAAAGTTTTCTTCCTGAAAGGTAGGAGGGGGCCTTCTCTGGTGGTCCAGTGGCTGAGATTCTGAGCTGATCGGAGATCCTGCGTGGTGCAACTAAGACCTGGCCCAGCCAAATAAAGAAATTTTTTTTTTTAAGGCAAGAAACCAAGGAGGCTGTGAAAAGTTAATGTGTTTCCTCTCACAAAACAGACACACATCTATTAATGCAGCTCAATGCAAGACTGTTATCAAGGTGTTAGCAGTGGTTAATATTTGAGGAACAGGGTTATGAGGGATTTTTTCCCCATTGTACTCATTTCCATATTACTTACATTATTTTACAGTCAGCATGCAATAATTGCCCTTGAGATCAGAAAAAAAAAAAAGATTTTCTTAATTTTTAAAATTATATATGGAAATCCGGGCAAAGGGAGATAATAGCACAAAAAGTAATGGAAGGACTTCCCTGGTGGTCCAGTGGTTAAGAAATCTGCCTGCCAATGCAGGGGACACAGGTTTCATCCCTGGTCCAGGAAGATTCCACATGCCGAGGGGTAACTAAGCCCCCTCCGAGGGGTAACTACCGAAGCCCGCACTTCTAGGTCCTGCGCTCTGCAAGGGGAGAAGCCGCTACAATGAGAAGCCCCTGCTTGCCACAACTAGAGAAAGCCCACATGCAGCAAGGAAGACCCAGTGCAGCCATAAATAATTAAATAAATGTTTTTTAAGTAAAGGAAAAGCAGTTATAATGTGAGCATCCAAAATATGTTCCAATGGTCCTGTATTTAAATCACACAAAGAGCCAAGTATGGGGCCCAGTGCACATTTGATAAACAGCATCTACTGTTGGTCAGGACTTAATGGACCTACAATCCCTCACAGAAATTCAAACTGCCCAATTGAATCAGAGTAGCTAGTGGCCCAAGGAGAAAAGGGTCAGGCTGGAACATCCTGGTCCCCAGCCCCATCCCAGGTAACCTCTCTACAGCGTTGGAGGAGTCAAGAAATAGTCTAATTGGATCTGACAAGCTCTACCTGCCCTCCTGGACCAACCGCCTAACGGGCTCCTTCTTACTACATCCTCTTAGACAGGCTGGTGGGTGGGTGGGTGTGATCGGGGAGTCTGCTCCTAGAGAGTCTGGTGATACCCCTCCCCCAGGAGCTCTAGACTATAGCTTCAGTTCTGTTATGGAAGACAAGACAAAATAAAACATTGAATAGCTCTTATAATGAATCTCATTTTGTCTGCGGACCTGAAGCTGTCCAGTTTATCCAGACCCTGACTTGGTATGTGGTATCAGCAACCCCCTACCCAAATGAGTCAACCACTAAGGATTCCTTGGGTACCTACTGTATGCTAGACATTACCGTCAAGATGATGACAGAGGAAAAGTGGAGGGGGAATACCAATAAAAACTTGCCATTTATCGAAGGCCTATGAAATAAAGCCTCTCCACAAATTCGGAAGGATTCTTCTTGGACCTGCATTGGGAAGATCCCCCGGTGAAGGAAACGGCTACCTACTCCAGCATTCTGGCCTGGAGAATTCCATGCAAAGTCCATGGGGTCAGAAAGAGTCGGACACACTGAGCGACTTGCACTTTCACTTTTCACACTTCTTGGATCTTGATGAGTCCCGAGGCTGGGGTAGCTAGAAATCCCACATAGACTCAAACACCAGGTACCTCTGAGACCCTCAGGCTTAGTGGCCCGGCCAATCAGAACCCTTGGCCACACTGGCCAAGGCATGGATACATGTTTCAGTAACAGCCAATGAGACTTGGTTTGGGGAACGCTGTTAGAACTTCTGGGAAAAGAGTCTGTTTCTGCCGGAGCAGCCAGAGAGTAGGAGGCATGGCTAGTGCTGCCTGGCAGCCACTTTGTGATCAGGAGGAGAGCCTGCCAGAGAATGAGATCAGTAGAGAGGGAAAGAATCTTGAGGGACCAAGAGATTGACCCTGAATCCTGACGACATCATCTGAGCTCCTCAGTGCAGCTATACCTAGAGCTTGCTCGACCCTGTCCTTACCAGTTTAAGGTAGGTTTTCTGCCAGTTCAAGCCCTGATGCTCTGACTACTGTACCCAGAAACCTGAGTGCTTGGCAGAAGCATCCTCAACATCCAGTCTATAGGAGCCTGACAAGGGAATCGGGTTCCCCTGCCACACAGCTGCCCACGTTTCTGTCAGCACAGAGAGCCCACAAACGCCAACAGAAGCAGTATGGCGCCACAACGAAGGAGCAAGTCCTCTTAGACTCACTGTGCCACCTTGGGGGAGTCGCTTGCCCTCTCTGGACGTTCATTTTCCTCACCTGTAACAGGGGGCTAGGGTGGGAATCATGGCATCTGTAGAGTAGGTTTGTTTCCATTAGGCTGTTTGGGGAGGGGAATACTGGGGACCCCTGAGGAGCTCGGGGTGAGGGTCAGAATGGGCAGCACACCTCCCTGCTGTGCCCGGAGCAGCATGAAGGCCAGGATCTGTCTTTCCCTGGCAGCCTGGTGGGATGGAGCAGAGAAGACCCAGCCCGAGCGCTCAAAGTGCTCAGTTCTAGCCCTGGTGCTTCCGCCAGAGCAGGGTCTGCCTCTGGCTACCCGCCTCCCCTGCCAGTGTGTCCTCTTCAGAAGTGGAAAAGTCAGGCCCCTTCTCGGTGTTCTGGAAGAGTCAGGATCCTGTCCTGTTCACTGTTGTACATCCCCAGCACTCAGCCCAGCTCCTGCCTCACTGATACAGCAATCCAGGATGCCCATCATGCGAGCGAAAGAACCGCGGTCAGGATACCTGACCTTTCTTTTCTTCTTTAGGGAACATGCGGTTGGAGTATGACACATACAGAAAGAAGGCACAGATCCTAAGGAGTCTTCACAGACAGCACATCCCTGTGCCCAGCCCTCCCATCCGCAAGCCACCCTCTACCAGCACCTGGAAGTCCCCCAGTGCCCCCTTCCAGTCATTCCTTCCACAGAGGCAAGGCTGGCCTGACTTCTGACAGCGTCAAGGTGCTTTGGACTTTATAGAAATGGAGTAACGCTCAACGTTTTCCAGTGATTCATAGCTTACAAAGAGCCCATGTATACAATAACTCATTAAATCTTCACATCAGTACTGAGGGGTAGGCGGGAATTACAAATCCTACTTTACAGAGGAGAAAACCAAGGCTCATAGAGAAGGGAATCCCCTGAATTACATCACTCGTAAGTGGACTGCCAGGATAACTGGTTCCATTTTCCAGTCTCCCCGGATCTCAGAATGTCCCTCCAGACATTAGGATGCAGTTCCCAGGAATGGTCTGGGCAGCTGATAGTCTAAGTTACCAGTCCTCCAGGATGGCGAGAAGGCGCAGACCTTCAGCCCAGAGAAGATCTGGTCACCTTCAGGGCAGGGCCCACCTCTGCCTTCTTTCAATCCGTGGCACTCAACAAACTTTGTGAATTCTGGCAAGTGGCCCCCCTCCCTGTCTGCTTCCCTCCACGCTGGAGAATTCAGAAGGCTGTTGAATGGAAACAGGGAGAGCTATTTCCCCAGCCCCCTCCCTGCCCTCCAGGTGGCCACATACACTGCCCAGGTCCCATGGTCCCATTTGGCTCCTGGCACTGTGTGCCCAGACCTCTCCTTTGCAGAGTCACTCTGGGCCAGCTCCTGAGGAGGGGCTGCTGCCAGCTCCCCCCCCTCAATCTACCTCTGTCCCCCATGGCTGCTTGGCAAGATTCCCCAGGTCTTTCCTTCTGGCCTCATGAACTCATATACATCCTTCAGTGCCCCAACCCCCATGTCCTCTGGAATGTCTTTGTTTCTCCTAACCATCCACTGATCATAGAAATTAACCCACATTAATTTTTCTTTCTCAACACAACACAATCACAAAGTCACATGGACAAAACACACTCTGGCTGTATCTTTTTCTCTCTCTTTTTCACAAACTGGGCTGCATATACAGTTGTACGAAATAACGGCCACGGCCCTCGCAGGTCTGCACATGCAAACAAGCACAGGCTACACCACAAAACCACAGGGTTTGGTTTCTACTTGTTTACAGCTGAGACACAGAATGTCTTTCTACCATACCAACGTGTGTGCACAACAGGCCCAAGAGTACAGATCACACACCATACAGATACACAGACCCACACTTCCTTCACTCAGGCAATCACACAATCACATGCAGAGACAGTCCTTCCCTGACATACAGACCAGTGCAGGTGCGGAGAAGCACCAGTCCTCTCTGGCTCCTTCCCTCCTCTTCTCAAGCCTCTCTCACTCTTACAGACACACACACACACACACACACACATCCTCCTTCCCTCTTACACACACACACACACCCTCCTTCCCTTTTACACACACACACACATCCTCCTTCCCTCTTACATACCCACACACACACAGCCCACCCACCCCCACACGCACAGCCCACGTAAACACGCACGCACACACACACCCTCCTTCCCTCTTACACACACACACACACACACACACATAGAAGCACGCAGTAACAAACCCTCATAGTCAGTCTCTGCCTTCCGTCACACAGAAACACATAGGCGCGCACGGGATCCATCACACACACACACACACACACCTTCTCTCTCTCTCTTCCCTCTCACTCTTATACACACACGGGCGCGCGCGCAGCTGCAATGTCCTGGCTCATACTCCGTGCAGGCACCAAGCAGGAAGACAAAGGTCGCCGAGGCTCCCGGGGCCGCGCAACGAACGCAGCTGAGCGGCTCCCTGGCCTTGGCCGGCCCCTAGCCGGGTCTCGGCGAGGTCTGGAGCCCGCGTCCGGCGCCGCAGCCCCAGCCCGGGTCGGCCTTCGGGGGTGCGCACGCGGCCCCCCTGGCCGCGGCCCTGGCGCGCCGAGGGTTAAGGCGCGGGCGCGGGCGGGGGAGGCGGCCCCGGCCGTGATTGGCCGCGCCGCCCGGGCCCGCACCCCCGCGCCCCGCCATTGGCCCGTCGGCGGGCCCGCCTCCCGGGGCTCGTAGCGCGAGCCGCGCTCACCCTCGGGGGCCCAACCTCGCTGTCCGGGCAGCGCGGCCGAGCGCCGGGAGTGGGGCCGGGAGCGCGGCGCGGGGCCGGAGCGGAGCGCGCGAGCGATGGTGAGTGCCGCGCCCGGCCCGACTCGACGGCGCCCGGGTGGGACTCGGGGCCGGCCCGGCGCGCGGGGGGCCTGGGCGCCGGCTGCGGCAGTGGGAAGGCGTGCAGTCGGGGGGCGCGCGGGCCGCTCTCGGCTCGCCTTGCGGCGCCGCGCTCTGTTCCGTCGGGGGCGGCTGGAGGGTGCCGCTTCGATTCGTGCTCCCTTGGTGTGGTTTTGCGCTGGGGCGTCCGGAAGTCCCTGAACGCGGCTGGGCTTGGAGACCCTCGGCGGGTTCCGTAAGGGGGTCGGGGACCATCCGACGTGCTGGATTCGGTAGGACCTGAGTGTCCCGGGACTCTGAGGCGGGGCTGGGGCTGGGGCTCGGCTTGGAGCGTCGTGGGTGGCTGCGCCGAGAGCTTCGGAGGAGTAGTTCGGGCGCCCCGGGACTGCGGATCCACTATGCCCTGAGGGTTGAGAGTGGATGCTGTCAGAGGCCAGGGGCCCCTGGGGGGACCCTAAGCCCAGCGATCTGGTCTCCCCAGCATGTCCCAGTAATGGGTCTTCATCGGAGGGGGTTGCTGAGGCCACTGACTCGGATGGGCAGTGGCACCAGGGAGAAGGGACGTGGGGACATCGTGGGGGGGGGGGGCGGGGGAGGTGGGTGGCAGTGTTTCTGAAGTCCCCGGAGAGAAATCCGTTAGGTCAGGCTGAATTCGTTGAGGCTGTTTTAGAGAGGAGGGTTGTTCTGGAAGGAAAGCCACGATCTTTCAGTGCCTCTCTGGGGCCTGGTGGCCACTTTGCCATTATGGAGGCCAAGGCCACCTCCTTCTCCGTGGCTTGTTTTCTCCAAGGGCAGGCCCCCCCGATTCTCTCTCAAGTCCTGCTCTGTGTCCTGTGGAGTGGATACAGGGCCCCGCGTAGGGCCTGAGGAGGGCATGAGTCAGTGATGGTGGCTGCCAGTCCCACGGAATATCCCGTTCTTCTTCCCTTCAAGCCAGTCCCCTCTTTTCTCGCCCAGGAGTGTCTGCCTCCCCTGCACCACCACGAGCCACTCCAGAGTCAGTAAGAATGAAGTTATGACTTGACTCTGTACCTAGAGGTGCTTAGAGACCATCTTGGATCCAACCTACCTCTTTGATCAGGAACCTCGCCCCTGGACTGCCCTTCTTGAACAGTTGCAGTGGCAGGGTGCTCACTCCCAAGTGGATCGGCACTTGATTTAAGGCCTCAGTATATGGGAAATAAAAAAAGGGTGACTTCGAGCTCATATCATCATCCACTCTGCCTCCAAGCCCACCCTCACCTTAGTCACTCAGAAAGAGAAATTTATCCTTCTCAAAAATCAGTTAAAGAAGGAGAGGTCACTTTGCCTTGGTGACACTTTTCAGAGCCTTACAACCTTCCAGCCTGTGAGAGAGACCCCTGGTTTTGTCCTCAGACAGACTTGGGTTTGAATTCTGGTTCCTGTACTTCCCCAGAGGGACAGGTGACATCATCACCTCCGAGTTTCTGTTTCCTCTTCATCTGTGAAATGAGATGATATATCTTATCTCTCGAGGATGGTGTACAGATTTGGTGAGCCAACCCAGCAAGAGGGCTTTACTTGAATACAGCTTAGTTTCCTTTCTGATACAACCTTAAGCTCAAGGTGGGAAGTTCTGCCTGAGATCTAACCTATTTGCTAAGTACAGAAGAAGGATTCAAGTTTACCATGTGGGGAGAAAAAGGGGAGGGTGATACTTGGAAAATCAGGCATTAGCTCATCATTCAACAAAGATTTATTGAGCTCTTCTATACACCAAGTCCTGTCTAGAGAGGAAAACAATGGTCATAAACACCATGGTAAGAGCGCTTCCATGGGACTTCCCCTGGCCACCCAGTGGTTAGGGGCTGCGCTTCCACTGCAGGGCACCCAGGCTCAGTCCCTGGTCAGGGAACTAAGATCCCACATGGCACAGAGCATGGCCAAAAAAAAAAAAGAGAGGGCTTTCATTAGTCCATAAATGTCTACACCATCCTCAGGCTAGGTGGCATGTCTTTAGGAGAGGTGGTGCAATGCTGCCAGGGGAGGGCTCCTTCTGGATGGAGAGGTGGGAGAAAGCTTCGCCGAGCAGGTGGCATCTGAATTGGAAAGAACATCCCAGGTCAGGGCACCTGTGTGAGCAGAGGCGTGGGAGTGTGGGAAGTACTTTTGGAAAGGGCTCAGTGGGGCTTGCTTGGCATATGGGCAGCAGAGTGGCAGGAGAGAGGAGAAGGTGGCAGGGGACGCTGCTGGGGCTGGATGGTGGGAGGCTGGGGCAGGCCAAGAGGCCAGAGCTCCACAGTGGGTAGTTGGTCCACTGCGAGCGGGTGGGAAGAAGGCTGACGTCAGGCTCCTCGGCCCCTGTCATTTTGGTTTCTCCTAAACACCAGGCCCTGTGCTCATTCCTGAGGTGGGGGTGATTCAGGGCTGCTAGAGTGTTTATTCCTTGGCTCTCCTGCTCCACGGGTTTTAAACAATTCAGCGTTCTTGCCAGCATTGCCAAGTTTCCCCTGGCCCCTGGGTTCCTAACGGGGCTCTGCTCGGATAGTGCATGGGCTGTTTCCTGTGTCCTGCCTCCATCTCCTTGATGGTCCCCAGCTCCCCACCTTGGTCTCTAACCCCTTGGCAGGGAGTCAGCGCTGTTCTCAGAGGTTTCACCGGCAGGCTTGGGAGATGAGGGTTCTTAGGAGGCTTTTTGTGCCTCCTGTCTCTGGTTGTCCTTATACTGCCCAGCAGCAGGCACAGAGAGGCAAAGGACATTGTCCAGGGTCACACAACAAGATGGTGCCAGAGCACGCACAAACCTCCTGGATGTCTGAGGGGTTCCCAGACAGACAGGTTGGGGGAAGGAGGCCCAGCCTGCTCTTGTGGAGCCCTGAGAATGTTTCTTTAGCTTCCCAACTAGGGGCTGAGCTGGAGGGTCGGCAGTCATTTTTACTGTAAGTGGCTGAGCTGAGAACCGGGTCCAGCTCCCAAGGGTCAAGACTGGGTGTACCACCCACTTGCTGCGTGACTTTGGGTCAGCTGTTCCTTCTCTCTGCGCCCCCTTTCCTGCCAAGTGCAGCAGATTTGCTCCTTGTCAGGATCACAGGCCAATACCACCGAATACGCGACATAGAAATGCTTCACAAACTGTTGAGAACTTGAGGGAAAGTATGATTGATCGGGAGGAGGAGAAGGGGACGACAGAGGACGAGATGGTTGGATGGCATCACCGACTCAATGGACATGAGTCTGGGCGAGCTCTGGGAGATGGTGAAGGACAGGGAAGCCTGGCGTGCTGCCGTCCATGAGGTTGCAAAAATCGGACATGACTGAGCGTGGGAACAACAACAAAATCACTGACTGAGGATGGGAGGCCAGCCGCACGCCCCCTGAGCCAGTCTGCAGGGAGTTCCCAGTACAAAGTATCTTTCCCCGGGTGGCGGGTTATTGCTTATAGGCACCTTATTAACTTTTGTTAAAGAACAGATACATTGTTTCCCAGATGGAATTGGAGAGGCCAAGCCCTATACAGGGGAGAAGCAGGACTTAAGTAGTAGGAGGGCTAAGGGGTGGCTTCAGCAGAAAGTTGCAGGCTTGGCCTAGACACAAACAGCTTGGCTAAAGTCCACGCTTTGCTGTCAGCGGTGACAGCAACAAGGGAGGAGCCATCAGCAAATGTTTACGACTTTTTGTTCCCCTCAATTTTTTCTTTTCAGTTAACTAGGTAAGCGCCTCGCCCTGGTCAAAGTGCCGCATTCATTCATTTGTCCGCCCATTCATTCATTCACCAAAAAAGTATGCCTGGCATAGTGCTAGGAGCTGGGGCTGCGGGCATCAGTGTGGATGAGACTGGGAGGTCTGTTTTTCAGTCTGGCAATCAGGAGATATGGAGTAGGAAATTACAAGTGTGATTTCTGTTACCAAGGAGACACACAGGGTGCTGTGGCACAGATAGGGCAACCTGGGGCCGGAGAAAGGCTGCCTTAGAGGCCATGCCATGAAGGTTGTGGCCCTAAAGAATGGGTGAGACCGGGAAGAGCATTCCAGGCGGGGGAAGCAGTAAGTGGGAGATGGGACAAAACTTGATGCTCTCAGGAGTTAATTCGCCTGCAGGTTCAGAAGATGACGCTTGGGAGGTGGCTGGGGTGGACGTGTGCATGGAGGGCCGGGTTCAGGATTTGGGGCTGGATCCTAAGGGCAGTGAGGGGAGTGACGTGGTCAGGTCTGCATTTTTGAGATCATCGCAGAGGCTGCTTTGCGGAGAATGGAGGGAAAGGGCAAGGCTGGAGGCCAGGAAACCCATTAGGAGACCGCCAGAGCGGCTCCAGGAGAGACCACAGTGGTCTGAACACCCGCTGCTGCCCCCCAACCCTACCCCACACTCCCATCATGCTGCCCAGGGTGTGCAGTGCGCCGAGGAGGGGTTCTGGCCCTAGAGGTCTCCCAGAGCCCCCTGCCCTGTGGGCGTGGACCTTCCTCTTCTCCTGCTTTCATGCAAATAACTAGCAGGTCTCCAGGAACTTTGATCTAACAGAGGAGAAAGGCGAAGTTTCCAAAAAGTTCTGAAACAAGGTAGAAAATGGGGATGCAGCTTCAAGGTCCCCCTGGCCATGGGGGTGTATCAGGGAAGGCTTTCCAGGGGAGGCGGCATTTGAACTGCTTCCTCGGGCCACAGTGATGGAATGGAAGGCTTCCAAGGAGCTAGGTTTTGGAGAGAGGACAGTAAGGAGATACTGACTCACTGGGAAAGACCCTGATGCTGGGAGGGATTGAGGGTGGGAGGAGAAGGGACGACAGAGGATGAGATGGCTGGATGGCATCACCCACTCAATGGACATGGGTTTGGGTAAACTCTGGGAGTTGGTGATGGACAGGGGAGCCTGGTGTGCTGCAGTCCATGGGGTTGCAGAGTCAGACACGACTGAGGGACTGAACTGAACTGAAAGAGGTATAGTATGGCAGGGGGCAAAGTTTAATGAGTAACCAGTGCTGACTGACCCCCACTGCCAGAGGGGGCCGCTGGGAGTCAAGACCCGGGGGTCCTGCCCTCTCCCCAGTGGTCCTGAGGATGGGGTGCCTGGGCCTGTCTCAGCTCACTGACAAGCCTCAGAAAGCCTCCCTCTCCCCACAGGCCTCCTGGTGGGGGAGTTAGTGAGGGGCAGATGTAAACAGAGGAACAAGTTTCTGGAAAACATTCAGGAAATAAGCTGAGGGAGGATCCAACTTCAGGGAGGCGGGCCTGGCTGCTCGATCTCCTTAAAATCTTGAAGTGCTTGTGTTAAAGAGGGATTAGTAACCACCTAATTCAACAGCCCTGGTTTATAGGAGGAAAGACTGAAGGGTAACGTGAGCGTCTACCGTGTGCCTGGCACTTACATGTCACCCTTGTGACCGTCACACCAGCTGCAGGGAGCAGCTTCCTCCCCATTACGGACCTGGGAAGGCTGAGGCTCAGTGACCAGTTAGGGAGTTAGGACCTGTAAGCGGGCAGCAGCCTCCTGATTACTCAAGATTCTGGCTTCAGTCCCACACTGCCACTGGATTTGGCAGAAACGGCCTTCCTGGGAAAACCCCTGGGGATGAGGATGGGCTGTTGGGCAGTGGCCTGAGGCCCTGGGAGCTGGTCGGGGCTGGACGCTGGCCAGGCCGACATATTGATTACCTTTCACCTTTGCCCAGCACTTGACAGTTGGTGAGGTCCTTCCGCCCACCCCCTTCACCACCTGCCCGTGACCCCATGGCCAACAGGTGGCCAAGCCAGGGCTGAAACCCAGGCCTGTGTTCCCCAGCCCAGACCCCTATCTCCCAGCTCCCGGCACTGCCCTGGGGGCTCCGGACCAGGTTCCCAGTAGCCCCTGGCTGGAGACGTCCCCAGCCTCCTGACCATGCTCCCCGAGTGTAACAGCAGCCCCTGACCCAGAAGACAGACCCTTCTCTTCCCCAGGCTCCTCCCCACCAGCTCCTCCCCTCCTCGGCAGGGCGGCAGGCAGGAGTCGGGTTACAGGGTAAACACCGCTGTCAATATTTAGCTTGCCTGCAACTGGAGCCTGCCTCCCACGCGCCGCCCCCAGGTGTGCGGGCCTGCCCCGAGCTGGTCACCGAAGGCAAGGCCGAGGGCTGAGATGTAGCTTCAGCCTGCGGCCCTCCACAAGACGTGCTTAGTTTTCCCATCTGTAAAATGGCGTGGCTGGAACAGACTGATTCAAGGGGCCCTTTTCAGCCGTGATATGCAGGACTCCAAGCGTGATGCTCTGGTTCAGAGCATGGGTGTGGAGTTGGCCAGACAGGGGTTTCCATCTCAGCTCTGCACTTCCTCCCTGCGAGGCTTTGGGAGGTCAGCCCCTTTGAGCTTCAGTTTCCCCAGTCTGTAAATGAGCTGCTAACGGACATGTTTTGGAGGATCACTGGTGAGGATTAACAAGATGACACACTGAGGAGCAGAGTTTGGGGCACAAGATAAGAAGTGAGGGGGGCGCCCCTGGGGGCTCAGACAGTAGAGAATCTGCCTGCAGTGCTGGAGACCCCGGTTCAATCCCTGGGCTGGGAAGATCCCCTGGAGGAGGGCACGGCAACCCACTCCAGTATTCTTGCCTGGAGAATCCCCGTGGACAGAGGAGCCTGGCGGGCTACAGTCCGTGGGGTCACAAAGAGTCGGACACGACTGAGCAACTAACGCACATAAACACAAGAAGTGAGTCAGTGGTGGTGGTGGTGGCTGTTGTTCCAAATAAACATTTGATAATCCTCTGGATCCAGACACTGGGCTGCGTCACTAGGGAACAAGAACTAAGGGTGGGAACTGTAACCTCAAACCTTCCTAGTACTTGGGCTGGGGGAACCCAGGAGTTGAAAAAGCCCCTGGGTTAACACCACACACCCACACAGACACACACACCCACACACACCCACACCCACCCACACACCCAGGTCCAGGACTGACCTCAGCACATACACACACACACACCCACCCCCAGGTCCAGGACTGATCTCAGCGCGCACACACACACACACCCACACCCACCCACACACCCAGGTCCAGGACTGACCTCAGCACATACACACACACACCCCCCCACACCCCCCCCCAGGTCCAGGACTGACCTCAGCACACACACACACACACACACACACCCCACCCCCCACCCCCAGGTCCAAGACTGACCTCAGGACACACACACACACACACACACACACACACCCCACACACACACACACCCCCCACACCCCCCCAGGTCCAGGACTGACCTCAGCACACACACACACACACACACACACACACACACCCAGGTCCAGGACTGACCTCAGCACACACACACACACACACACACACACACACACACCAGGTCCAGGACTGACCTCAGCACACACACACACACACACACACACACCCCACCCCCCAACCCTAGGTCCAGGACTGACCTCAGCACACACACACACACGCACACCCCACCCCCCACCCCCAGGTCCAGGACTGACCTCAGGACACACACACACACACACCACACACACACACACACACATACACACACACCAGGTCCAGGACTGACCTCAGCACAAACACACACACACACACCCCACCCCCCACCCCCAGGTCCAGGACTGACCTCAGGACACACACACACACACACACACACACCAGGTCCAGGACTGACCTCAGCACAAACACACACACACCCCACCCCCCACCCCCAGGTCCAGGACTGACCTCAGCACACACACACACACACACACACACACACACACACACACACACACCAGGTCCAGGACTGACCTCAGCGATCTGTGGCGAGGGAGGAGGCAGAGGGGAGGATGGATGCATTTCCGAAGCGGTTAGTTCACAGGAGCTTCGCGTCCAGTACAGAGAGGGGCCGTCGTTGCCTCTGGCCCTGGAGAGGAGGGGGCGTGGGGCAGGGCAGGCAGGGAGGGGGCAGCTGCCAGCCGGCAGAAGTGGGCCAGGGTCCAGCCTGGCTCCCTCGCTTTTTGTGCTGTCACTTCGGACAGCATGTCACCTCTCTGAGCTTCGTTTTCCTCGCCTCTTAGTATGGAGATGCTGGCGCCTGCTCTGTACTCCAGCTGAAACAGTTGTATCAGATGCTGTTTCAGAAGAACCCAGCTCCCTCCTTTCATATCCAGGGGGCTCAGCCTGTTTTATCAGCCTCTTTTATGGTCACGAGAACCGCTCGCCGGTCCTGCTTATCAGGGTGCTTCTTGAGGGCATGAGTGTGCATTTTTTAAAATCGTGGCAGAGGGACTTTCCTGGTGGTCCTGTGGTTAAGAATCCACCTGCCAGTGCAGGGCATGGACTCGATACCCGGCTGGGGAGCTGAGAGCCCACCTGGCCACGGAGCAGCTAAGCCTGTGGGCCACACCCACTGAGTCCGTGCTCTGGAGCCCCTGCAGTGAGAAGCCCCTGCCCGCTGCAACTAGAGAAAGCCCACGCACCACGCCGAAGACCCAGCACAGCTATGAATATGAAATTTAAAGTTGCAGCATAATTTACACAAGATGCACACACTTGTGCAGCTCAGTTTTCACAGATGTACACACCTACATAACCACCACCTAGAGCAAAATATAGAACCTTCCTGCCGCCCCCAGAGAGCTCCCATGTGCCCCCTTTCCCATGGGAGGTTCCATTGTCAATCACCCTGCTGCAGGGGGCCGCTGGCCTCTCTTCTGTCGCTCTGTTTTGCCTGATTCTGAACTCTGCGTGAATTCACACGTATGTACGCCTGGGTCTGGTTTCCTTCAGCTGCCGTCAGCACTGAATGTTTGTAGCTCCTCTGAGCTGTTGCCAGGATTCATGCCTTTGTGGGCTCTGTTACATGCTGCTGGGTGGATGTACACGTGCACGTCCGTGGATGATGTTTGAGTTGATTTCAGGTTGGGGCGGCGGTGACATTCCTCTGCCTGTCTCTTGGGCGGGTCATAGGAGTGGCCCGGTCGGAGGGTCGCTGTGTGCTTCCTAGAAACTGCCACACATTCTCCAAGGAGGGCTCTGTTCGCCTCTTTGCCCGGGGCCCACGGCCTAACCTAGAATACCTGCCTGATGAATGTCTTTTTAGAGAAAGATGAAATTTGAGTCCTTGCTTTGTCTTAAGCCTTCAGACCTATGCCGATGGCCTCAGGACCTGACTGCTCCGGGCAGAGGCTCTGCCCAGATCCTGAGCTTTGTCTAGGAGCCCCTCAGTCCTCAGGGCAGGGCGGGAGTCTGGCCCTGGAGACCCCAGGCCGTGAGGCTCTACCACTGGTTGGCTGTGGGACCTTAGGAAGCCCCTTCCCTCTCTGGTCCTCAGTTTCTGCTTCTCCCAAACATGGTGTGGATTGAAGGTTTCTGCGGCTCCCTGGTTTCTGGTGGGCTCCCCTCGTCTGGGAGCATCTGCTCCCAATTGCTTCTCCACCTCCGGGCTTGCTCCGGTGCCCCGTGTCCCGAATCTCCAAGGAAGGACCCTTTAGGAAAGTGGGTTGTCTCTTCATTCTTGGCACCCTCCCTAAATACCTCCTCGGGACTCAGTCCTCTCTGGATGAGATTCCCCCCCCACCCCACCAGAGGGGGCCCCTGGTGGGCCCCCACCCGTGGAGGCTCTGCAAAGGTAACAGGGCCAACCTGGATCTGAATCCTGCCGCTCCCAGTTCTGTGACCTTGGGCAAGTGACTGCATCCTCTTCTGCAGGGTGGTAAGGCTGAAGTGAGGTCCTGCCTCATGGTGGGGGCGGCAGAACCCCCGCCTGTAAGGAGCTGCCTTCTAGGAGAAGGAGCCACAGATTTTAAACAGGAAAGCAGTCAACCAGAAAGAGCCCATCAGAGAGAGGAGAGAAAAGGAACACGGGGATGAGGCTGTGAGCTGGGGAACAGGAAACTCTAGATTGCTGGGGAAGGATGAGGAGGGGGCGGCCAGGCAGAGATGCAGGGAGAGGAGAGAATTCCAAACAGGACAGCCAGTGCAAAGGGCCTGAGACAGAGATGGGACTGGGCACATGATGAGTGGCCGGAAGGCTGATGGATGGAGGGAGCAAGGGGGAAGTGGGCAGGAAGAGGTGGGTGTGGAGGGGCCAGGTCCTACAGGGCCTTGTCAGGCTCGGTGGTGGGGGAGTTGGCATTTCCTCTTTTAAATTAATTAATTTATTTTTGGTTGCACTGGGTCTCCCTTTCTGGGCGTGGGCTTTCTCTGGCTGTGGCCAGCAGGGCCTAGCCGCTCTTCAGCGTGGTGCGTGGGCTTCTCATTGCCGTGGCTTCTTCTATCCCGAGCACAGTCTCTAGAGCGTTTGGGCTTCCGTAGTTGCGGCCTGTGGGCTCAATAGTTATGGCACACAGGGTTTAGTTGCCGCGGCATGTGGAATCTTCCTGGACCAGGGATCAAACGTGTGTCCCCTGCGTCAGCAGGTGGACTCCCATCCAGTGTGCCACCATGGAAGTCCGGCATGTCATTTTTCAGAGTGATGGCAAACTGCTGCAGGGTTCCAGACGGGGAGGGGATGCAGTTGGCTTTAGGAAGGCCCTGGCTGCTGTGTGGGGAGATGGCCTGGAGGGGGCAGGAGTGAGGCAGGGAGGCAGCGCCCAGTGGGAGCCACTTTCACCTGTCCTACGGGCAAAGGAGGCTTCTGTTACGCCAGGACGTGGGCTTTGAGCAGCTACTTCAGAGAGGAGAGAGGTGATAGGGCCATCCCAGGTGCTAAAGATGTTCCTGGCAGCCGAGCCTGGTGGGCAGAGAACTGACTCCTGGAGCTAGAGAGACTGGTCTTAAGACCTGCCTTTGAACTCAGCCTTCCAGAGTGAGCTTCGGGTCCTCCCAGAGGGACCCCTTTCCCAGCACCCCAGGCCCTGGGGACCCAGGGACATGGAGCAAGAAGGGCCCCTCCGCACGCCCTGCCGAGAAGTGAGGCGGAGGAAGTGATGGCCTCCAGGGCTCCCAGTCCTCCCCCGCCACAGGCTGCAGCTCCAATGGCCCGGCTCCAGGCCATCCTGGGGCTTTGTGGTTCCTGGGTGTTCCGGGCTGGTCAGAGGCAGGAGGCAGCTGTGCGAGAAAGCGGTCCTTCACCTTCCTCTGCCCCTGAGTGGTGGCTACTGGGCTTCCCCGGGGGGTAGGGAGGGAAGCCACAGGGAGGGCAGGGCCTGGGAGTTCACGGTCTCATGAGAGCCACATGCAAGTGGGAACTTAGATGTCATCTAGAGTGGCTGCTTCACGGGGAGACAAAGGCTCAGGAAGGGAAAGAGCACTCTTGTGGACCCTGACTGCTTCCCCTTCTGTGGGAGTCCTTTGCTGCCAGCAAAAGTTAAGAAGTTAATACGAGGTCTTTCTGTATATCCTCCCTTAAGCATCAGCTCTGGCTTGAGCTGGTGTCTTTGAGGAAAAAGGGATCTGGAAGTTGAAACCCTGGAAAACAAAGGGCCTGTATCTGGGAGAGGAACGGGATTAGAATAGAGGCGTTTAGCGGGGAGAGGAAGGGAACTCAGAAGGCTGAAAAAAGTTGGAATTCAAGCTGAATCAGCATTTGCTGAATGCATCTTCTGTGCCAGGTATGGGGGTATCTCTGCCCGCCCCTACAAGGAACTCCCAGGCCTGTGGGAGAGACAGACAAGTCAACTGGCAACAAGTGAGAAGCCACAGCCTTTAAAGGCTGGATGACTGATTTGGCCCAGGGTGGTGATTATTTTGAGCTGGGTCTTGAAGGATGAGTAGGAGTTCGCCAGCCAGGCAGAGCCAGAATTTAAATCTAAAGAGTCTGTCTTGGCTTGGCCCCACTACCCTGTGAGCCTTAGGAGATGTGATTCCTCGGGTCCTGGGCCACTGAGTGGGCCCTGGGCAACTGTCCAGCCTTTTCTCATCCAACCCCTGCTCCTGTCCTCTCAAACCCTGCTGCCTCCCGCTTCCACCAGGGTGGTGGGTGGTTGACCAGCCTTGAGTGGAGAGCCTCTGCCCTCTCTTGAAGGCCAGGACTTCAGTCCTGAGAAGGATGCACAGATTCCACCGCCAGTGCTCCTGTGGTGGCAGAGGAGGCACAAGGAGACGGTGACGGATTTCCTCTTTCATTTTGCAGCTCTCCTCACTTCCCTGCACCAACCCCCGCCCCCAGCGACCTGAGGTGTGCTTTGCATAACGCACTTCCTCAGATCTTTCCAACAAACCCGACAATTAGAGTTTGGTTGTCACCATTTTAGGCCTGCAAAACGCCTGACCTACCTCTTGAGAACTCTGTATGCAGGTCAGGAAGCAACGGTTAGAGCTCGACATGGAACAACAGACTGGCTCCAAATAGGAAAGGAGTACGTCAAGGGTGTATATTGTCACCTTCCTTATTTAATTTATATGCATCATGAGAAACTCTGGGCTGGATGAAGCACAAGCTGGAATCAAGATTGCCGGGAGAAATATCAATAACCTCAGATATGCAGAAGACACCACACTTATGGCAGAAAGCAAAGAAGAACTAAAGAGCCTCTTGATGAAAGTGAAAGAGGAGAGTGAAAAAGTTGGCTTAAAGCTCAACATTCAGAAAACAAAGATCATGGCATCTGGTCCCGTCACTTCATGGGAAATAGATGGGGAAACAGTGGAAACAGTGGCACACTTTATTTTGTTGGGCTCCAAAATCACTGCAGATGGTGACTGCAGCCATGAAATTAAAAGACGCTTACTCTTTGGAAGAAAAGCTATGACCAACCTAGACAGCATATTAAAAAGCAGAGATGTTACTTTGCCAACAAAGGTCCATCTAGTCAAGGCTATGGTTTTTCCAGTGGTCAGGTATGG
This sequence comes from Ovis canadensis, assembly GCF_042477335.2. Lineage (NCBI taxonomy): Eukaryota > Metazoa > Chordata > Mammalia > Artiodactyla > Bovidae > Ovis > Ovis canadensis. The sequence goes on from NC_091246.1 coordinate 250,613,974, forward strand.
ATGTGAGAGTTGGACTATAAAGAAAGCTGAGCACCGAAGAATTGATGCTTTTGAACTGTGGTGTTGGAGAAGACTCTTGCGAGTCCCTTGGACTGCAAGGAGATCGAACCAGTCAATCCTAAAGGAAATCAGTCCTGAATATTCATTGGAAAGACTGATATTGAAGCTGAAACTCCAATCCTTTGGCTACCTGATATGAAAAGCTGACTCATTGAAAAAGATCCTGATGCTGTGAAAGATTAAAGGTGGGAGGAGAAGGAGATGATAGAGGATGAGATGGTTGGATGGCATCACTGACTTAGTAGACATGAGTTTGAGCAAACTCTGGGACTCGGTGATGGACAGGGAGACCTGGTGTGCTGCATGGGGTCCATGGGGTTGGGCGCGACTGAACTGACTGAACTGTCACCATTCTAAGCCTGCAGAAGGCAACAAAGAGAGGCTGAGCTGCACATCCACGGGCGCACGGCTAAGCAAGTACGCTAGAGTTTGCTCCTCAGCTGGTCTAACTCCAAGGCCTGTGCTCACACTTCTAAGCCGTGAGGAAGCAGACCAGTCATGATAGGCTGGGCCTTCCTGGTGACCGGTGCTCCGACCCCCATCCACGCAGCCTCTGGGCTTCTCATCAGGGCCCCAGGACTTCTGCAGGTGGGTGATAACAGTTCGACTCTGCTGTATTAGTGGCAGCCCTTCTCAAGCCCAAGTGTGTGTGAGTCCTCAGGGACCCCCGTGACAAAGGCGCATTCATCGCCGTTGCACACGCACTGTGATTCCGTCTGTGTGGAGTAGGGCACAGACAGGAAGTTACGCTGCCAGTGGGCTTCCCGGTTCTGATGCTGGCGGGTGATTGATCACACTTGGGCAGCCCTGACTTAACTGCGCGTCCGCTCTGGAGCCGGCACTGTTGTGGGCCGTTTGTTTTGTCGTTTCAGCCATCAGAACGTTGCTTGGTGGGGGAAGTCGGTGCAAAAGAAAGTGGGGAGTCTTGAGACTTCGACCAGTCATAGTGACGACATTTGTAACCAACGTGTCAGACGTATTTCATCTTCAGGTTAATTGGCTGAGGAAACTAAGGCTCAGAGAGGTTCAGGGACTTAGAACCCACATCCCTCAGCTGCTGATGTCTGTGTTCTCAACCCTGCATGTGGCCTCTTTTGCGCATTCCCAAACACAGGTTCTTAGAGGCCTGGAATCTAAGGAAATATGGGAAGATTGGTGGTGGTGGTGGTAACTACCATTTTTTGAGCAACTCCTATGTGCCAGGCAGAGTATAGAATGGTGAGCACACAGAAATGGTCTTGGGTGATTACACAGATTTCTGATTTTGAGCAGAATACTGTGTGATCTTATGTCTGAAGAGCTCATCCCAGGCAGGGGTTGGGGGGAAAGCAGTGGCGGGGAAGACATCTCTCAGGAAAAAACAATTGAGAAATCTGAAGGGTGAGTAACGTATTAACCAGGTGAAAAGATAGAAAAGTGCTCTAGGCTAAGAGAATGGCATGTGCAAAGGTCCTGAGGTGGGTGGTCTCAGCGTAGCTGGAGTAGAAAGGAAAAGTGACCCAAGGTGAGGCAGAGGGTTTTGCCAGGGCCTTGGCCCCATGGGGCTGTGTGGACCAGGTGAGCAACTTGGACTTTGTCCCGGCAGCGGTGGAACATGGAAAGCCACGAGAGTGTGTGTATTTTCAAATCAATAAACTTTATAGGCTTTATTTTCTTCTACAATGAAAGATTCCACTTAAGCCTGTGAAGGAAGAAAAGGCAAATGTCTTTAACTCGCAGGGTAGAGGGTCTGGATGGGGCACCAGCAGGGAGACGGCAGGACCCGAATCGCCTTTTATTAGACTCACTCTGGCTGCTGAGTGGAGATGGGCTGGGGGGAGAGGGCAGGAGTGGAGGCGGGAGATGGCGGCCCTACCCGAGGGAGTGGAAGGGAGAGGCAGACAGAGGCGCTGGGGGGTAGAGCCGATCACTTTGATGAGTGAGAATGGAGCCCAGGAGGTGTGTGAGCTGCTCTGGGTCAGGGTCACACAGCTTGTTGGTGGGCCTTTCCGCAGAGCTCTGACTCAGGGCTGAGCTTCCGGGCAGCTCTTTTGCAGAGTCCTCCTTTCAGGCCTTCTCATGCCTGCGCCCACTCCCAACTCCCCAAGGGTGGGGCCTGCTGACTTCAGGGAAGGGTGGGCTTCATGGCACAGATCTGTCTTTGAAGCATCTACCAGGGGGAGGGTGGTACTGACCCCCCAGATTCTTTCCCTCTGACCTCTGCCCTCTGCCCGGCCATCCCCCGGCTTTGAAGGAGTCTGCAGAAGTGGGGCTGGGATGGGGACTGGAGCTGCTGTGCTTACATGGCCCCTGCAGTGGGGGCCCTTCCAAGGATCTGAGGAGATGCCCTGCTGCAGAAAGAAAGCGAGGACCAGAGCCTGGGCCTCTGCCGGTGGGCACCCCCAGATGTAGGAGGCGCCCCGCACCCACACCTCTTGAAACAGCTGGCTGCCATTTAGGGTTTTCCTCCTCCCCCTCCCAGCCCCGCATTAACTCCCTGGCACATGCCACCTCTGAGATGTTCAACGAAATGAGTTTCTCGCCCTGCAGGCCTCCCCGTCCTCCCACTCTAAGCCATGCGGTTCTAAGAGCCGTGGCACTCCTGCATGAACCGTATCCCCCTTGTGTGGGAGCCCCCATTTTCCTCTCTGCGGCTCAGGCTCCCCTCTCTTCTTTCCGGGTTCCAGAGCCCACTCTCCTCTCGGTGAGAGGAATCGCCCCTGGACCTTGGTTCTGGGCGTGATCTCTCTCTGGGGCCTGGGTCCTCTGCTCTCCCAGGGATGGTACACACACACACACACACACACACGCACACACACACGCGCGCACACACATGTGCACGTAAGGACTGGGTCCTTCTCACCCTGACACACAGTGTATGCGTGCTTAGTTGCTTCCATCGTATCCGACTCTTTGTGGCCCCATAGACGGTAGCCCGCCAGGCTCCTCTTTGCACAGGATTCTCCAGGCAAGAGTACCGGCATGGGTCGCTATAGCCTCTTCCAGGGTATATTCCTGACCCAGGGATCAAACCCACAGCTCATGTGTCTCCTGCATTGCAGGCAGATTCCGTGCTGCTGAGCCACAGTAGGTACACAAGTAGGTACTGACACATAGTAGGTACTCAAGAAATGTATTCTCTTTCTCCTGCCACCCCCTCTCCCACCCCGCCAACCTTGTGACCCCTTCTGAGTCCCCATCCCCCACATGGGTATTTTTACTTAGGGGGCCACATGCTGTGTGACACCCAGGCCTGGAAAGCAGCTATTATTAACTCAGGACATTGGGACAGGGAGAATGCTCAGTGCTACCAGCTCAGCCCCCTGTCCTGATGTCCTGTTGAGTCGGGATGAGGCAAGTTTGGGACAAGACAGGGGAAGTCCCCTTCCCACCGCCAGGAGCTCAGCTGCGGACATCGTTGCACTGCCAGGACACAGGCAGCAGCTTTGGAAGCGAGCTGGGGGGTTGGCGTAAGAGCCACTGGTGGCTTCTTGGGGAAAGAAGCCAGGATCTCCCCGGGGCTGGAGGACAGTGTCTGGATTCCTGGTGCGAGTGCAGCGCTTTGGGCTACCTGTTCTCCCCGTCCTCGGGCCAGTCTGCTGTGCGGAGCAGGAGGCAGGAGCCACCACCGAGTGAACGCTAACTCTGAGCTGGGTCCTGTGGCAAACGGCGGTTGCATGTCATCAAAGTCAGTCTAGAGATGGGTCCTGAGACCTGCCTCGTGGGCCAGCGGTCAAGACTCTGCACTTCCGCTGCAGGGGACGTGGGTTCCATCCCTGGTTGGGGAACTAAGATCCCACATGTTGCACAGCCATCCTCCCTCCACACCATAAAAAAGAGAGAGAGGTCCAAGGGTGTCGCCATTTAACAGATGAGGAAACTGAGGCTTGGTGAGGCAAGGTGACTCGGCCAAAGCCACACGGCTTAGAGCTGTGACTCCAGAGCCGGGAGTGTTTTGCAGGCCCCTCTGGAGCATCTTAACTTCTGGGCTGGGACGGGGCAGGCTCGTGGCTCAGAAAAGCCACCAAGCGGTGGAGAGAGAGCCAAGCAGCATGAGAGGAAGACGGCTCTGGAACCCTGACCCGGGATCTCTCTGGAGAGAAGCAGGTGGTCCCCTCAGGGAGGGACCAGGCAGCCGGAAGCGAGTTTCGAGCTGGACGAGGAACTGGCACTGTTCTGTCCTCTGGGCACTTAACGCCCTTTAGCTGTGCCTGTGGCTTCTCTGCCCTGGAGGGGAAGCCCTGGAGGGCAGAGACCCTGCCTCTTGGCCCACCTGCTCTGGGCAGACGAAAGATGAGTTGGGGGTGGGATGCAACCCCACAGTGCTGGAAGAGGGGAGCAATTGGGATGGGGAACAGCCCTCCTGGGCCAGAGGGACAGTCCTGGAGCCAGTGCGTGGCTCACAGGGCCACTAGGGACGGGTCTATTAAGTGTGAACGCCAGCTAATGGAGACACAGAGTCCATACAAACTGCACTTTGCACGCAATTGTGAGCCCCATCTGTTGTGTCCTGTGTTTTTTCAAGAGCAGAACAAAATGTCAGGGAGCGTCTCTGCCAGTGACCTAGGATTCCTCCAGACTGAAGAGGGGTTTTTTTTCCTTCTTTGGTGATCTGAGAGTTTTCTTACTGTCCCCAAGTGCCAGTGAGTCAGCCATAAAGCTCATTTAGGAAAGTCCAGAGGAATCTTTCTCCTCCATCAAGTTCCATCTGGGCAGGGCCAGGTGACACCTGGTGACACACTCGAGGCTGGGTGAGGAAAACCAGGCACACTCCACCAGCCACTTGTCCCTGCCACCCCCGCCTGCATTTGTCACCCGTTCCCAGGGCACAGCGCTGGCAGGCAGATCAGTGACCCCAGGGCTCTTCCAGCCTGACTCAGCGCAGCCCTGGCCCTCTCTGGGGGAACGTGAGTCACTTCTTCAACCCTGGAATGTTTCTCTTTGTGTGGAAAGAAGGGGAAAGGAAAGGAGTGGGGATAGCCTCACTTGGGGCTCCTTTCTCAGGCCCCAGAGGGAGGGGTTCCAGGCGACTGTTGGAGGGGGCAGTCGGACCCAGTTAAGTCAGTAAACTGTGCTAAGCTGAGCAAGTAGAAGGGCCCTGTCCTTTCCTCTGCGACCCCCACAGCACCCGCAGTTCAGTTCAATTGCTCAGTCGTGTCCTACTCTTTGCGACCCCATGGACTGCACGCCAGGCCTCCCTGTCCATCACCAACTCCCGGAGTTTACTCAAACTCATGTTCATCAAGCCGGTGATGCCATCCAACCATCTCATCCTCTGTCATCCCCTTCTCCTCCTGCCTTCAATCTTTCCCAGCATCAGGGTCTTTTCCAATGAGTCAGTTCTTTGCATCACGTGGCCAAAGTATTGGAGTTTCAGCTTCAGCATCAGTCCTTCCAGTGAATATTCAGGACTGATTTCCTTTGGGGCATGCTACTCCTTTCTATCCCCTGTGAAGTGAGTGAAGTGAAAGTTGCTCAGTCATGTCCGACTCTTTGCGACCCCTTGAACTATACAGCCCATGGAATTCTCCAGGCCAGAATACTGGAGTGGGTAGCCTTTCCCTTCTCCAGGGGATCTTCCCAGCCCAGGGATGGAACTCAGGTCTTAACCGCTCTTTAACCTGAGCAGGTTAGGAAGGTATCTGGGGATGGGAGATGTTGATTAGGAGTGACTGTTCTGCGGATTTGAAAACCTGACTTCAGCAAGGGCGAGACATGGATGAATCCATCCATTAGTGATGGCTGCCAGGGCATGGGGATGGGCGTGCAGCTTCGCTGGAGAGGAACTGAGGGCTCTGGGTTCACCCTTCCCCTTGTGCCCAGTTTCTCTGTTATTTGCTAGGTGACCTTACAAAAATCTTTTTCCTTCTTTGAGACACTTTTCTCATCTGTAACAAGGGGCAAACAATTACCACCCACAGGTGTTGAAAGGTAAATGAGGAAGCATCTGCAAAGCAGCCTCATTTCCTTTGCATCCTGACTCAGATGCCACTTTCTCAGAGACCCCTTCCTGGTCACGCTCCTGAAAATTGCCCCTCCCTTCATTTTCTGTCCCTTTCCTTGCCTGATTTTCCTCGTTGGCTCTCACTCCAGTCCAACACACTGCCTATTTTACTTATTCAGTTTCTTTCCTCCTCTCACTAACCCGTAAGGATTTCTGTGGTTCTTGTCCCCTAGTTTAGCCACTTACAATGGTGCTGCCACATGGCAGGCACATAAATATTTGTAAAAGAGTAAGTGAAAAAATGAACAAAGTCACGTGACCCCAGGCACAGTGCATGGCCGTTCGTAAGGCCTGGGTTCCTCATCCTTCTCCAGCTGTGTTATTCTGGATGGACCACTCTCTCCAGGTCAGCTCATGCACTTTTTAAAAAATTGTTTGTTTGGCTTCTCCGGGTCTTAGTTGCGGCATGCAGAATCTTTCGTTGCCACATGCAAACTCTTAGTTGAGGCATGTGGGATCTGGTTCCCTGACCAGGGATGGAAACTGGGCCCCCTGCGTGGGGAGCTTGGAGTCTTAGCCGCTGGACCACCAGGGAAGTCCCCTGCTCATCCACTTTTGAAGGTTCATGCTTTATATGTGAGCATTTCACTAGTGCATGAGATTGCCCTGGGGAATATAGTGGGGGGCAGTTATAATAAAATTAAAAGTTCCTGGGGGAGGTGGGAAGGAGTTCAGGAGGGAAGGGTGTATATACATATAGTTACGGCTGATTCACGTTTTATAGCAGAAACCAACAGAACATTATAAAGCAGTTATCCTCCAGTTAAAAATAATAACTGAATAAAAGGCACTGTTTTGGAGTCAGATGCACAAGGTACATGAATTTTTAAGATTTTTTTTTTTAAAGAAGCTTCAGCAAAGACTCCTCTGTGTCCTCAGACCTCCCAGGCTCCAGGTTCACTCTCTGGGTGCCTTCAGGAAGGTGTGAGGAGGCTTGGTTTGGGAAGTGACCCCAATCTGGAAGCCCCACAGCCTGCCCTCCCTCCTGAGCCCCTGCCCAGGATTCCAGCAAACGTGCATGGTTCCTACAGGGCACACACCCCAGCATGTCTCATCCAAGGCCTTGGCCGATCCCCTTCTTAAGCTGTTTCTTTTTCCCAGGAGAGGCAGTCCCTGGGACCTGGAGCCTGAAACCCCCTTTCCTTAAATAAGCATTTTGTTTTGAAATAATTTGGGGCTTCCCTGGTGGCTTAGACGGTAAAGAATCCACCTGCCATATAGGAGACTCGGCTTCAATCCTGGGGTTGGGAAGATCCCTCGGAGAAGGAAACAGCTACCACTCCAGTATTCCTGCCTGGAGAATTCCATGGACAGGGAGCCTGGTGGGCTACAGTCCATGGGGTCGCAAAGTGTTGGACACAACTGAGTGACTTTCACTTTGGAATAATTTTAGGTTAACAGAAAGGTTGCAAAGATGGTAAGGCGTTTTGGTATCCTCCTCACCCAGCTCCCCATCGTGGTTTTAATAACATCTTTCATGACCACAGGACGTTTGTCAAAACCGAGACACCATCGGTGGTTCATTGCAGTTCATTAAATCCACACTCTGGATTTCACGGGTGTTTACACGCATGTCCTTTTCTGTTCCAGAATCCCATCTGAGACACACATGACAGTTAATCGTCCTGTCTCCTTAGCCTCCTCTGGCCTGTGACCATTTCTCAGACTTGCCTTGTTTCTTATGACCTCGGCGATGTTGAGGGTACAGGGGAGGTGCTTTGTGGAACGTCCTTCTGTTTGGATTTGTCTGGGGCCTCTTTGTGATGCCTTCCTCTCTGTCTGCTGCACAGAGCGGTCCCCAAGGCCACGGCCTTTTCCTTGGCCCTGGACTCTACCCACCTCTTTTCCGCTGATGCTGCCTTTCCATGGTGAAGACCACCTCTGCCCTCCTGTGTCCCAAACCCGGCTTTTCCCGCCCTCAGCCAGTGGCTTATCTGTTCAGTTGCCTGCTCGGAGTTCAAAGTGCCACCTAGGTACCTCCTTGCTCGAGTTCTATATCAGTATTCTGCCTCCCCTCCACTTCTTTCCACCCACACCCTCTGTCGGCCATCCTTGTCCCTGGATTAAAGCAAAGTCTCCTGACCCACCTGCCTCCAGCCTTACCCTTCCAACTGCCTCCTCATTGCTGCTTTGGCCAACTTTCTGAAACATGTCTGGCCATTCTGCTTAAATGTACCGCATTGTCCTGGGAGAAGTCAGACTCCTCCATAGGAGTTCTCAGGTTTTCGTGACCTAGTCTTTGCCCCTTTCTCCAGCATCGTCTCTGGCCTTTCTCCACCCTGTCGTCCCTGATTCAGCCAAATAGAGGTATAGCACCCCCGCCGTCCCCCAGGCAGCTTACTCTGCCCTTCAACCTCCATCAATTTGCATAGACTGTGCAGTCTTTGTCTGTTTCCTGCCATTAGAATGTGAATTTCATGAGGATAGAGATCTTATTGGGCTTGTTCTCCACTTCCCTGCAGTACCTTGGACAGAGCCTTGCACATAGTAGGTGCTTGATGGTGGTGGCCAGAATCCTGGGGTGGGTTGCCATTTCTTTCTCCGGGAGAACTTCCCAACCCAGGGATCGAACCTGTGTCTCTTACATCTCCTGCATTGTAGGCAGATTATTTACCACTGAGCCACCAGGGAAGCGCAGGTGCTTGATAAATACTTATTAACGACTGTGAGAAGAGCATGGGGTAAGAAAATTCCTTATGAAATAATCTCAGATAAGCATGAAAGGGCAGCAGTGACAGACGCTGTGAAGGCAGGGTTCATGGTGCTGCACACGCCTGTATTGGGGGGACTGGACTAGTGAAGGTCAGAGAGGGCTTCTCTGCAGATAAGGACGCTCTCAGTGCAATCTGAAGGAGAGGCGCTGTAACTAGGAGGGAAGAGAAGAGCGTTCTAGGTACAGGGCGTGCAAAGGCCCGGTGGTTGAAGGGAGTATGAAGGACTGAGAAGGAAAGCAGAGTTACTGGGGCCCAGCCAGGGTGGGGAGGCCAAACAGGGTGGCAGGGCCAGAACTTGGGTACTTATCATTTTTATCTTCATCCTCAGAGCCGTATGAGGCCACTGCATGTGGGTATAAAAGAGAGAGAGAGAGAAGTAGGGGGAGAAGACAGGAAGAACCGTGATCGTGTCTAGGCTCCATGACTTTGGACAGGTCATTTAGTCTGCCTGAGTGTCAGTCTCCTTGTCTATAAAACTGGGGACAGAACCACCTACTTTATAGGGTCCCTGGGGGCATCAAATGAAATAAACATAAAGCACTTTGTCCCATTTTGGTGCATGGCTGGGGGCCTGGTAAATGTCCCATTTCTTCCCTCCCTTTGTCACCCACCCGCAGCAGCTGCAGACTGTGAGAGAGACATTAACAAGCCCTGTTCACAGCTCAGCCGAGCTCTCTGCTCACGGTCCTTCCCCTTTCCCTCCCATCTCAGCCTCTGCCCTGCAGGGAGGAAGGCCATGCCCATCTGTCCCTCTCAGCCCAGGCCCACCTCCCGCTCTGACCAGCTAGGTGCCAGGATCCCCACGGCCTCCCTCTCCCTGAGCTCTGCAGGGACCGGCGAGGTACAGGAAAGCCAGCTGATCTGTTCAGCTCGCTCTGGGGCTCGTGAGTTTGAGTGGAGAAGGGCTGTGCCTGTTCTGATGACCCAGGATCCCACCCAGCCCCTCCCCCTTGCTCGCAGAGCACCAGCTGCCCTGCTTTGCGGCCACCGTTTCTCGAGTTCCCTCTGTGAATCAGTGTCCTCTTTTCACAGATGAAGAAACTGAGGCCCAGAGAGGTGACATGGTATTCCCAGGCTCTCATCTCTTGTTGATGGCAGGTCCACCTGACCTGGAGACCCAGTATCTTGCTTTGCCTCCTGTTGGACTTGAAGGCTGAGAACCCTAGGTCTAGGTTGCAGCCAGTGCCTCTGAATGCAGGCAGTCTTGGCATATGGAGAGAGAGGCATTATTTATTATTTTGCAGGACTGTCCCACATATAGCAGAAAGTTAACAACTCTGGCCCCCAGGCTTAAATGTGAGTCCTCCCCAGTCATTTGACAACCAAAAATGCTCCCACATATATCCAAAAACTCCTTAGAGGGGTAGAACTGCCCCAAATTGAGACCTGCTGATAATTGAGTAAAAAGGATGGTAGTACTAACATTATCGAGGGCCTGCTGCTGCTGTTGTGTAGTCGCTTTGGTCGTGTCTGACTCTGTGTGACCCTATGGACTGCAGCCCACCAGTGCCACACAGTAGGTGAGCATCGGGGGTGAGTTTGAACTCAGGACTGGCAGAGCAGCGCTCTTTTCACTCCATCTGGTGCTTAGAAAGACAAGAGGAGCCCCACTGACTGGAACTAGCCAGAGAAGCCACTGGCCCATGGTCAGGGGAGGACTTCCACCTCTGTAGCCTGATGCCTCGGAGAAGGCAATGGCAACTCGCTCCAGTACTCTTGCCTGGAAAATCCCATGGACAGAGGAGCCTGGTGGGCTGCAGTCCATGGGGTCACTAAGAGTCGGACATAACTGAGAGCCTTCACTTTCACTTTCATGCATTGGAGAAGGAAAGGGCAACCCACTGCAGTGTTCTTGCCTGGAGAATCCCAGGGACAGGGGAGCCTGGTGGGCTGTTGTCTCTGGGGTCTCACAGAATCGGACACGACTGAAGCGACTTAGCAGCAGCAGCCTGATGCCTGGGGTCCCCGCCGTTGCCTCCACCAGACACCTTTGCTGAGTTTATCCGCATCCCATTTCTCTCTATCACCCTGAACCTTGTGCCCTTGGAACAGGCCCATCAGGCCCCTCCTCTAGCCATAGTCTTTCTCCTCATCCTTGGAATTATCTGTATCTTTCACGGAGTGGGACATTTTAGAGGATCAGGTGCCAAAACTCGTATGAAGAACGTGCTGGTTTGGCGCCAGGTGGGTCCTGTGGGTTCAGGAAATGTTTGCTAACTCTGACCTCCATTGCCCTGCCCGACTCCATCCTCTGTCCCTCTGTCTCTCCCTCTTCCTCTCCTCTTCATCTCTGACTTTTTCGGTCCTCACCTGGCTAGGTATTTAGGCCAGCTTCTGAATCTCATTGCCAAACCGGCCCCACCTCCCTGTCTCCTATGCCAGTGGTTGGCACTGTCTTCTCTGCCATAGGGCCGGGGGCCTTGGGCTGGAGTGCATGGGAGGAGGGGCCCTGGCATAGTCCCAGCCTGTGCTCTCGGCCTGCCCTTTGCACCGACCAGGTGAGAAGGGCTGACTGGTTTCCTGCCCTCAGAGCACCGCTGGCGTTTCCATGGCAGCTGTATAGCCAGGAGCCCTTGGCCCCTGCTGGGCAGAGGGTCACCAGGTGCTCCCCAGGTGCCCACAGCTCCTGGAAGGGGAGCCTCTGTTGGGAGGCCAGAGGTGGGCAATGCTCAGCTGCCCCGAATTCTTAGAGAGGGGAGCAGCCCGTGGCTCAGGTGGGGGGTGGGGTCTTCTGGTTTCATCCAGCGTACCCCTGTCCCCAGTCCACCTGACTGGGAAGCTGCCCGTGACTTCTCTCTGAGCTTTGGTTTCCTCATCTATAAAATGGGGAGATAATGCTGATCGCAAAAGTCGTCCCAGCTGCCTGTATGAGCCTGGGGGCGGGGGGGGGGGGGATCACCTTGGTCAATGAGCCTGGAGAAGCTGTCCTGGGACAGAGCTGGAGGAAGGCAGGACCAGACCAACAGGACACAGCTCTGTTTCATTAGGACTTGGGAGTCAGACAGATTGGCCCATCCAAGCAGAGTGGTCTGCGCCTTTCTTCTCCAAGCCTCCGTTTATCCTTCTCTAAAGTGAGGATAGTTCTTCCTGTATGACAGGATTGCTGGGAGCATGGAATAAGATATATGTGGCATGCCAAACGTGGCGCCTGACCCAGTATACAAGAGGTACTCATTAGGCGTTGATTACGAGTAAGGGCACTGGCCGGTCGCAGCCCCAAGGAAGGGTGTTTCCTGTGGTCAGCCCTGCCTGCACAGACCTAGGTCCTCCGCAGTCCTGGGCAGGGCTGCTGGGCGCCCCCAGGATGTGCCCCCCTTGGGGAATTCCTCCTGTGTCATTCACACCGACTTCCCCAGGAAGGCCGAGCCCCTCTCTGTAAATGTACCCGCCGCCTGTTATCTGGCTTTCCCTGAAGGCCTTTGTCAATTTCTGGTTTATGTTAGGTTGTTTGTGCCCCGTCTTATCTCCCCCAGGAGACAGGGGCAGCCAGCTGAGTCACAATGACCTGTGTGTGAGTCCCCCGGCTCTGCCACCGATCGGCTGTGGGGTGCTGGACAAGTGCCTTCACTTCTTGGAACTTCGGTTTTCTCTTCTGTAGAAATGGGGATAATAAAGCCTCCAGCACAGAGCAGTCATGAAGATTACGTGAGAAAAGGCCTCGTGGTGCCTGGCGTGGGGCAGAGGAGGAGTCAGAGATAGCCTGTCCCCACCCCAGGCTATCCAGCAGCGGGATCCTACACACTCTGACCCAGGGCCAGGGAAGAACCGCACAGATAAGCAAGTCACCCACCACCCAGGCAATGGGCAGAGGCGGCTGCGCAGCTGAGCCTCCGTCTGCTGGAAGTTCCCAGGACCTCATGGCCGAGAGGAAGCTGGGACCTCAGGAAGCCTCCCCAGAAGGAAGAGTAGGAGGGAAGATACAGATGAGACCCCTGCAGGGATGTGGGCAAGCGTGGAGGTTAAGAGCATAGACCCTGGATCAAGCACTCACTTCTTCCACTTAATGAGGGCTGTGTGACCCCAGAGAAGGGAACTGACCTCTCTGGGCCTCAGTGCTCCCCCGGGGAAACAGGGTACAACGATGCACCCCATCTCCTGGGCTTGCTGTGTGAAGGTGATGAGATGAAGCATGGAAAGTGCTTGGCACTGTCTGGTCAAGATTTCCTGTTATTTATTTTTTAAAAGTGCTCTCTAGGGCCCACCAAGTGCTTCACCAAACTCCTCAATTCCCCCTAAAACAATTGCTCGCGAAGTTTTGTTGTTGTTGTTTTTAATTTTAAGAGCTTATTTTCCCAGTACCTTCCAGGAGCCAGGCACTGTACTTCATGCCTTCATCATTTTAACTCACGTAATCCTTTTTCTTAAAGTTTTTTTTTTGTGTGTGTGATGTGGACTATTTTTAAAGTTTTTATTGAATTTGTTACCATATTGCTTCAGTTTTATGTTTGATTTTTTGGCCTCAAGGCCTGTAGGATCTTAGCTCCCCCACCAGGGATCTAACCCACAGCTCCCGCATTGGAAGGCAAAGTCTTAGCCACTGGACCACCAGGGAAGTTGCTGCCCCGTGTAATCTTCATCATCATCTCTTGTCCCCATTTTGTAGATGAGGAAACCGAGCCTCTGAGAAGCTGGGCCACCTGTCCCGGCCCACATGGCCCTTGACTCCCACTTTGCCCCTGTTCTGGGGATTGCTACAGACTGGCTTGGGAATGTCTTGCCAGGTATCAGCTGGATACAGCAAATCCCAAACACAGTCTGTGAGGAGAATCTGTAAAGAGAGGATCTGGAGTGGGGTGGAGGCACCCGGGAGAGAGAAAGCCAGCCGGGAAGGGAGCCTGGAGCAGGCGCCTGTGACCGCGTGTGTTTATTCAGCCTGTTCCAGGCAGGCAGGGGGCCCTGGCCGGCCAGTGTAAACATCCGGCCTGCTTGTCGGCCTGCTGGGGGTTGGCGGGGGAGGCTGAGGCAGCCAGGGAACCAGCAGCCGGGGCCTCCTGGTGGCAGGCAGCTCGGTGCTGGGGTACCTGTGGACGACGGGACGAGCTAGGTGTTGAGCGCCTAGTCCGTGTCACGTCACTTACAGCATCTTCTCACACCTTCCACAGTAGCCCTTTTGGGTCTCTTTTATTATTTTTGCCTTGCTGACGAGGAAACAGAGCCCTGGGAATGGTGTAGCCCCCAGCTGTCAAAAGCCCACAGAATTTGGTTTGCTGAGAGGCTGAGTTTGTCAAAGTGTAGCTTAGATGATATTCCTTTGCATCCCTTCCTGGGCGAACTCTGCTGGGACCCTGATGCCCTTTCTCTCCTGCTGGGCTGTGCCGTCTGGGAGCTGTAGTCCTTGCTGTAAATTGCCTCACCTGATTCAGTGTCTCTTAGGCGTGTGGGACTGGAAGGGCTGGGGAAGGCCAGCTTAGGGTTTCTGCCCCTTTCTTAACCAGGGAAGGGAGTTTTGCTGGTGCTGGTTTTGCAGCCTTGTGGAGTGAGTCTGATGGGTCGATAAGACCTTAGGTATCGTCCCACCCGTTTAACAGATGGAGAAGCAGAAGCCCAGAGAGGAGAAATGTCCCAAAGACTTGCCGTGAATGGCCAAGACAGAACCGGTGTTCAGGTCTCCAGGGAGGACGCCCCTAGTCCTTTGTTACTGGGGGTGGGGGTGGGACAGGATTAGGAAAGGACAGGGATGGGGTAAGTATGTTCCCCAGATGTGTCATGATCTGAAATCTGATTTCACAGCCACCCCCACCGCCTTCTGCCCTCTCCAAGCTGTGCCCCAGAGATGTCCTTGGGCTCTGGGAAACGCAGATAAATTCCTGTGTTTGTGCCAGCGGGGTGGTTTCACTTGATTCCAGTGGCTGAAAGCCCATGCAGGGGCCCCTGCGCGCACCCCCCCCCTCGCTGCCCCTTTCTGCCCCAGGTCTTCCCCTGCTCTATCCCCACACACTCCCACCCCCCTCAACACCACCCTATACCCCGCCCCCCAGCTTCACCTTGGAGTCCAACAGAACGGCCACTGGGTTGTGCCAAAGCTGGGAGGAATCATTTAAATATTGATTTGGCCAAAAGGGTCGTTCAGATCTTTCCATAAATCTTACAGAAAATCCTGAACGACCGTTTTGGCCAACCCAACATAACAGTGTCCAGCGCCTGGGCACTGGATGCCCGAGGGGCTCAGGCCCAACCAGAGGTGTTCCCGCCCCCACTGGGAGATGGGGCTGGCAGTGGCCCCAGTCGTAGGTTGAGGTCACACCTTGTGCCTGGATTTGAAGCAGGAGGTGCACACCCAAGGGTCCACACCCTCGGCCACACCTCTTAGAGCCTGGGACCTGTGACAGCCGCTCCAGAGTATTTGTTTGGGTACAAGGAGGTTCAGACTCCACCTGGAGCGTGAGGCGTGCAGTCTCAGGTGAGTGCGAGAATTGAGCGGGGAGGGAGCCCAACTTTGCTGCCCGCTTCGCAGCTGGGAGGGGCGCTGAGAAACCCAGAGCTGGAGAGTCTGAAAAGGGCTGGGGCCGTGGCAGGAGTCTGGCCAGCCAGGCCCATGACTCTCTTTCTGTGTCCTGGCCAAGGGACCACGATTGCCCAATCCCCACATGCGTCACCAGTTAGGAATCACTGAAGGCCGACCGGGCCGGGCCTCGGGACAAGTAAACCCTTTTCTCCCCTTGATCTGAGGCCTGTGGACTGGCCCTGCGCCTCCATCCGTTTGTTTTGGGAGGCTCTCCCGACAGCTGTAAGGACAAGAGCAGCTGCCGGGCACCTGGCCCCACAACAGCATCCCGCACCCCACAGGGTGCCAGCCACTCCCCCCACAACTCTGCACCAGGCTCTTTACAAACCCAGCCTTGTTTGATTTCCAGACGAATCATGGGAACTAACAGAGGGTCTTATGATCCCACTTAACGGAGGAGAAGACTGAGATCACGCAGCCGCAAAGCACGATTCTGGCTCTCCACCCAAGTGTGTCTGCTTCCAAAGCCCATGCCTTTTTTGATATGGGACAGAATAGTTCAGACATATAAAAGGCATAGAGTTAAGCAAAAAAGAAACACTGGTGAACCTACCCTCTAGCTTAAGAACTAGAACATTCCAAATGCAGCGGAAGGCCCCACACGGGTCCCTCCCTGACCCCATTGCCTACCACCCGTCCTCTTCCAGAAGAAGTGGCTTTCTTAAATGGCCTCCTCAGTTCTTTCACTAGGTCTTTCTGCCTCCCCAAATGATACACGTGTGTGTTAGTGTTAGCCACTCAGTCGGATCCGACGCTGTGAAAGTCCATGGCCTGTAGCCCACCAGGCTCCTCCGTCCGTGGGATTTTCCAGGCAAGAATACTGGAGTGGGTTGCCATTCCCTTCTCCTGGGGATTTTCCCTGACCCAGGGATCAAACCTGGGTCTCCTGCATTGCAGGCAGATTCTTTACCGTAGGAACCACGAGGGAAGCCCAAATGATACATAGCATTGCTCCTGTGTTCGGAAACTTAACTGCTAGCAATTGGTGCAGGGCTGTGTATTGTCCGCTGCAGCTTTCTCTCTGCACGTTGTGCTTGGGTGGGTCCAGGTCACCGCAGTGGTGTAGTGTGTCCTGTGTCACACCGACGCGGTTATGCTGGCTGGGAGAGGCAGCCATTTAAGTCGCTTCTCGTTCACTACATTTTTTTTTAGTCAGTGTTTTTATTTTATTTTATTTATGTTTGGCTGTGCTGGGTCTTCGTTGCTGCCCAGGCTTTTTCTCTTTTTGGCAGTGACTGGGGGCTACTCTCAAGCTGCGGCGGGCAGGTGTCTCACTGCGGTCTTCTCTTATTGTGGTGCACGGGCATAGTGGTCCCACGGCATGTGGGATCTTCCCGGACCGGGGACGGGACCCATGTCTCCTTCATTGGCAGGTGAATTCTTTGCCACTGAGCCACCAGTGCAGCCCCCTCGTTCACTGTTTAGATGACGCCATGGAGCTTCCCTGTCCGTGTCTCCCGGTGAACATGGGAGAGTATCCAAGTCGTGTATATGTTTGGCCACCTGAAGCAGAGAGCCGACTCTGATGCTGGGAAAGATGGAGGGCAAGAGGAGAAGAGGGCAACAGAGGATGAGATGGTTGGATGGCATCATTGACTCGATGGACATGAGTTTGAGCAAACTCTGGAAGACAGTGAAGGACAGGGAGGCCTGGTGTGCTGCAGTCCTTGGGGTCGCAAAGGGTCAGACATGACTGAGCAACTGAACAGCATCAGTGTTAAAGGAGGGGGATTCAGTAAGCCCACTGTGTCTCAGGACTCTTTGCTGAGAGAACTGATCAATAATTTGGGGGGAGGTTCCTGCTTGAAGAGTTAAAAACCCCCAATGACAAGAGTCTGCTGCTATGAACTGCACCCATAACAGTGTCCGGTGCTTAGTAGGT
The DNA here is from genome assembly GCF_042477335.2 of Ovis canadensis. Taxonomy (NCBI): domain Eukaryota; kingdom Metazoa; phylum Chordata; class Mammalia; order Artiodactyla; family Bovidae; genus Ovis; species Ovis canadensis. Next base: position 250,631,118 of record NC_091246.1, read on the forward strand.
ATACAGTAGATACCTGTTCGCTAGGTATGCATGTTCCGAGCTCTTTGTGAAGCCTTGACATTCACAGCCTTAACCAATCTGCTGTGCAGATGGGTTCTTCCCACCTCACAGATGAGCTAAGGCCTCAGAGCGGTTGTCACGGTCCCAGCATCCCAGAGCCAGCAGCCCAGTCAGTCAGCTCCAGAGCCTGCTCTCTTTCCTAATTCCAGGCATCCTCCGAAATTGTCTGTGTAGTCAGCAGAGGCTTCAGAGGCCAGGAGCTGATTCTAAAGCCTAGTTACTTGGGGACTTCCCTGGTGGTCCAGTGGCTAAGACTCCATGCTCCCAATGAAGGGGGCCTGGGTTCGATCCCCGGTCTGGGAACTAGACTCCACGTGCCTCAACTAAGACATGGTGCAGCCAAATAAATAAATAAAAATAAAGAGGCAGTTTTGAAAAATAAAGTCTAGTTGGCTAGATAGAGGTGCTTAGGGCTTTTAAGGTGGTAGGGTGTGGTGGGGCCCACTGGTTGTAGCTTCGAATGCCACCATGGGGTCCAGGGGTGAGTGGCGTCTCACTTCTGAGGCTGATCCATGGGAGACCTACAGAGGCTGGGACCATGCCAGGCACTGGATCCTGATGCAGTCGGTGGGAAAGACCTGTCATACTGCAGGCAGCCTGACCCTTCAAAAGAACCATTTGTGTGGGGCACGAGCAAACCCAGGTTCAAATCCCAGACCAGCCACTTAGTAAATGTGTGACTTTAGGTTAAGTCACTCAGCCTCTCTGAGCCTTGTCATCTCCATCTGTTCAGTGAGGATATGGACTTTCTCTTGCAGAGTTATTGATGTGTTTAGGATTGAGTATAACAGTCTTGGCACAGCACCTGCATAGTAACTATGGTGCTGGGGGGAAGGATATTTCCGTTAGGGATACATACAAATCACTACCGGTGCTCACAGATGGGGCAGCTTAGGAACACTTAGTGGAGGACATTTGATTTGGGTTCTGAAGGGTGAATAGAAGTTCTTCAAGCCGAAGAGTCAACTATGGGTCCAGCGACTTCTGCGTGTCCCGACTGGACTTGGTATCAAGAGAAACATCATAGTGTTGCTTTGAAAAAGCAGAAGGAAATGTCAGTTGCTTACAATCTGATAGAGGTGCGTGACCTCTGACGATGATGCTGACTGCGTAGATAAAGGATCAGGAATTAACGGCACTGGGATCCGAGGAACGTGTGAAAACAGTGGGCGAGGGCGGTCAGGAAGTTCCGAGGGTGAGTGGTGGGGCTTGAATGAGAAAGGAAGACAAGAGGGAGAGAGACTGCATGATTCTTGGTTTCCTGGCTGTGCTGGGTCAGGAAAGGGCCCTCCCCAGCCTGACAGGTGACGAGGGACAAATGCGGCCATGTCCACCAAGCCTTGTGCTGATTTTTCCTTTCGAAGAGAAGTTGCTTCTAATTGTGCAATCGCAAATTGGCTCCTGAGCCGGCCTGAGGAGCAGCCAAGCCCCAGAGGGAGGGAGAAAGAGCCTGAGCTGGATGGCTACGCAGCCAGAAGTTTGGGGGCCCAGGAGGGGGTTCGGGAATGCCGCTGAGTGAGTTTCCCAGGCAGGGACGCCTGCCTGGCCTCGGCAGACCTCCCTGCCCAGAACTCCCCCTCCATTCTGCAGGATCCTGTGGTGCCCAAGAGGTGGGCTGACGGGGTTTGGATTATAGACTCTCCCCGGCTGTGTGACCTTGAACCAGTTACCTAACCTCTCTGGGCCTCTCCTTTCAAATCTCTCACATGTGATCGCTGCAGTGGTTAAACCAGAAAACACGTGTAAAGCGCACAGGCCCTGATGTGCGTCACTGCTCAGGAAACAGGTTTTGCTGCTGCTGCTCTTGTGATTTCACAGCAGCAACAGCTACACCATCGCCGCTGCTGTCTGCTGTCACCGCCCCCATGACCCCAGGCCACGGTCTTGCTCCGGGATGAACCCCAGGGTCATCCCAGCTGCCTCCCTGTCTCTCCATGAGCCAGGATGTTCCTGCGCCATGCACGGTATTAGCGTCCAACATCACAGCCTGTCCCCTTGGCAGGGGCCCCTCTTAGGAGGGGGTGGAATTTGAGCTCTGATGTGCCCTTTCACGGATTATTTTCTTAAATTTTAGCCTGTGAAGTAGGTTCAGGTGTCTCCACTTTACAGATGAGAAAATGTGCTCAGAGAGGTAAGGTGACCTGCCCAGGGTCGCGTAGCAGTAAATTACAGGGATGTAAGCCCAGGTCTCTCTGATCCCAAACCATCGCACTTCCCACCCCAGGGTGGGGCGGCGGCTTGTTCCCGTGGCTGAGAGCCTGGCACCATCTCTCCCTGCAGCCACCCACTGCCCCCTTTGTGGGCGTGTCCCCTGGCCCCGTGCTCTCCAGCCCCCTCGACTCTGCTCCGCACCTGGGGACCACTCTGGGCCAAGACTGCAGACGGGGTGGCCCGTGTCATTCCCCCACCGTCAGCAGAAGCCGGGCCTGCTCACCCCAGCAGGCATTTCCTGCCGAGCTCCCCAGGCAGCCTGACACATGTGTGATGAGGGGAGTAATGGGGACCAGATGGGAGGCTGAGCCCAGGGTGGGCTCTGTTAGGCAGACATTCCTGGTCACTGAGGCGACGCCAGCCCAGTAGCATCTGGTCTTGCCAAGGGTCCAGCCTGATTGGCTGGAGCTAGACTTGGGGAGTCGCCCCCTCCCCGGAGGCCCTGGTGTGGCGGCAGGTGGCGATGAGCAGTTCCTGCTGAGACAGCATTTCAGAGTCCAGGAGGCAATAACAGGGGCCGGAGGGGCAGAGGGAAAACAGCAGGGCGCTCAGAGCTAGACCTGGCGCCCAGTCCTGGCGCTGTCACTTTCGGTCACCGTCACTCCAGCAAGTCTTTGCCCTGCTCTGGGCTGCAGTGCATCACCCGCATCGTAGGGAAACGATGACCGTACTCACCCCATGGGTGCGTGAGAGAATCAAGTGCATAGCGGTGCCAAGGCCAGAATGCTTTCTGTGTTTTACTTCCTCTCATGCTCACAGCCTCCCGTGAGACGAGTCTCTGGCTCTGTGCTGGCCTCTGTTTCACGGGAAAACTGAGGCTCAGGGGTCATGGCACTTGCCAAAGTCGGACAGGTCATAGGAGGCAGAGCTGGGACCGGAACCCAGGCTTCCAGGGACCCTTTAAGATTTCACGGCTGGGTGAGTGGGACAGCCGCATACCCAGTCCCCACGGCAGGCGTCACCCCAGCAGCTTGGTGGGGTCTGGTGGCCAGGTGTCCGGGCTGTATCTGCCAGCTGCCCTCTGTCCTCCGCTTGCTGACAGCAGCCCCTTCCTTTGGAAACTGCCCCTCCCCTGCTCCTCAAGCTGTCAGCTGGGTGCCAGTCACAGGATCCTGCCCCGCCCCTTCCCAGGGACATATGCCCCAGGCCTGGCCAGTCAGAGTCCTTCCCTGAGACTCTATAATTCAACCGAGAGAAAGAGAAGAGTGCTTTTCTCTAGGGCTCTCAGCTGCCCGGATGCAAGCCTGGCCCTCTTCTGTGGGTTCCAAGGATGTCAGGAGATAAGGACAGGGTACACACAGAGGGAAGGTGAGGGGTGGGAGTAGATGCAGGGAGGGGTGCTCCAGACATCCAGCGCCGGCACTGGCTTTCCTCCCCCCCGAAGTCTGATCCTCCCTCCCTTCCAGGCAGTTGCAAGCCTGGGCATTTGCTTTGTTCCAAAACTCCATACAAGCAACATTTCTGTCACTTGTAATCCTGAGGGTTTCCCCGGTGGCTCAGACAGTAAAGAATCTGCCTCCTAACATGGGAGGCTCGAGTTCCATCTCTGGGTTGGGAAGATCCCCTGGAGAAGGGGATGGTTACCCACGTCCAGTATTCTTGCCTGGAGAATCCCATGGACAGAGATGCCTGGTGGACTACAGTCCACGGTGTCATAAAGAGGCAGACACGACTGAGTGACTAACACACACACAGCCTTGAGGGTCCTGACTGAGGGGGCTTCGGAGAGGAGGTGGTGTCTGAGCCGTGTGTTAGAGTTTTTGGATCATCAGCGATGTGAGGTGGCGCCAGGCAGGAGAAGCTGGTGAGAAGAGCCCGCTCATGACCTGCCTGCGGGGCTGGCAGAGCGTGAGGCTCAGGCAGCGCCTAATTACATCCTCCTAACAACCCGGCAAGGGCGACGCTGTGATTCTGTCACTTTACAGATGGGGAGACAAAGGCACAGAGTGGTTCAGCAGCTTGCTTATGATCACATCGCCGGCAAACACCAGAGCTGGGGGTTTGAACCTCAGCCGTCTGGCTCCAGAGTTTGTGCTCTCAGAGTAGAAGTGACCACCCTCTGACTGCAACCTAGAGTTCTTTCCGTGGAATGCCACGTCTCATGGCCCAGCGGGGACGCAGTTGCAGCGCCCGCAACTGGGATACGGCCCCAGGACTCCGGAGTCCCAGTGCGGGCTGGGCAGCGGAGAAGAGAGGGAGGGAGGCGCCTGTGGAACCCTCCAGAGGAAGTAAGGTGCTCCCCTGGCCGGCTGCCACCCCAGGCTAGCAGGGAGCTGCAGGCAGGTTCCTGCCAGGTGCCCTGCCGTTTCTGTAAGCTGCGATAATCTCCAGACACGGTGAATGATGGGCTCTGGCTGTGTCTGGCTAAGCCCTTGGCAGGAGGTCAGCGACTTTAAGAAGCTCTGGCTTCTAGCCGAGGTGCTGGAGAGTTATAAAACCGCTTCCAGCCCGGGAGGCCCTGGGCAGGCAGGAAGCGGGGAAGGACTCTGGGCTGCACTTACAGTGGACCCCCCCAGGGATTATCAACCTCAGTCCACAGCTCCAGCCTGCCCCAGGCTCAGGCACCTCCCCTGTGTCAACAGCTTTTTACTGTATACTTACAGAGTTAGGGAGCATCAGCCCCGTATTATAAGTGAAAAGGGTTGAGGCTCAGTGAGGCTTAGTAACCTGCCCAGGGACACCCAGCCAGGTCTCCCAGGTCTCTGTCCAGGGCTCTGAACAGCCTCACTTCTGCCTCTTCGGCCTCATCCCTGATCTGAAGGATGCCAGAGCCCCCTCAGTTCTGCTGGTCTTTCCCCCAAAACACTTCTTCCCTCCGATTCCAGAGAAAGGATCCTTCCCCCGTGAGAGAGTACTTTTCCATTTCTCCACCAGAGGAGCCCCCAGCCCCTGGGAATCCTGCGCAGGTGGGTCTGGGCCAGGGTTGGGGACTAAGGCTTCCACCTGTGCCCCCATGTCTGGTAGGCCCAGGGGAGCCAGTCTTGCTTGTTAGGCTCAAGCTCTGCGGGAGGAAGACTTTCAGTTCAGTTCAGTTCAGTCCCTCAGTCGTGTCCGACTTTGCGACCCCATGTACCACAGCATGCCAGGCCTCCCTGTCCATCACCAACTCCCGGAGTTCACCCAGACTCATGTCCAGTGAGTCGGTGATGCCATCCAACCATGTCATTCTCTGCCATCCCCTTCTCTTCCCGCCTTCAATCTTTCGCAGCATCAGGGTCTTTTCTAATGAGTCAGCTCTTCACATCAGATGGCCAAAGTATTGGGAGTTTCAGCTTCAGCATCAGTCCTTCCAGTGAACACTCAAGACTGATCTCCTTTAGGATGAACTGGTGCCTGGGTTCAAATCCCAAAGTCCACCTCTTAGAACTGATGATCTTGGCTGTAGTCTCTCTGTGCCTCAATTTCCTCACCTTTTAAATGGGGTCAATAATAACGTGTATTGTCGTTTTTGTAAGGATTAAGTAATGCGTTACAAAACACAGTTGTCAGCACAGTAAGCACTGAAAACCTGTTAGGAGCTGTTAGGATAGAGAGTAACTCTTGGCAACAGTGTTTAGTGCCCGACCCCCACCCCGGCCCCGCATTAAACCTCCAGCTCCTCAGAGCCAGGACTTTGTCTCGTTCAGTGACATATCAAGCACGGAGCCAGTTCCTGGCATGCAGTAAGTGCCTAATAAATAGTTGTTGAGTGAATGAACGGGTGGATGGATGAATGCTGGCATTCCCAGCCTCTCAGCGGCTCCATATGGCTGGATATGGGCGAGGATGGATTTAGGGAAGACGACCTGGGCCAGCCCCAGCTCAGTGCAGAACAGCCCCAACGGTGGGGGCTGTTAGTTTTCCACCCAGGGACTGAAGTTGTACCCCCTACACTGGAAGCTCAGAGTCTTAACCACTGGACCACCAGGGAAGGCCGCCAGAGCCTCTTCATAAACGAGTCTGTAACAGACAGAAATGTCCTCAACCGCGCCTCCCACCGCGCCCATGCCTCCCTCTTGTTCTAGAATTCAGGGTGAGACTGCTGATCGATCCGTCCCCCTGCAGGTCTCTTCTTGGTTCCTGGGCCTCTGAGCACCCCAAGCGGTGCCCAGTCCCAGGAGGGAAGGGAGAGATTGGTCACCATCTGCACAGACAACACGGAGGCTTTGAGGGGAGGTTTGCTGGAGGCCCTGCGCTGGCAGTGGCCAGAGGCAGAGTTCAAACCCAGGTCTCACCATTTGCTGCTTCTGTTTTATTCATTCATTCACTCGGCTCAGTTACTGAACAGCTACTCTGTGTCAGACGCCGCTCGGTGATCACAGTGCCTGCCCTGGCCGGGGGCCCAGAACTCAGCCCAGCGACATAGCCAGCTACCCCACGCTGTCCCCTGGGGCTCTGTGACATGGAACTGTGCTGCATCTGTGGCTGCTAACCGTGTCTGGCTACTGGGCACTTAAAATGTGACGAGTGCAAATGTGGAACTGAATTCTTTTTAAACAAATTAATTAATTTTAATTGGAGGTTAATTACTTTACAGTATTGTAGCGGTTGTTGCCATACATTGACATGAATCAGCCATGGGTGTACGTGTGTCCCCCATCCTGAGCCTCCCTCCCCATCCCATCCCTCAGGGTCGTCCCAGTCCACCGGCCCTGAGCGCCGTCTCATGCATCGAACCTGGACTGGCGATCTGTTTCACGTACAGTAATATCCATGTTTCAATGCTATTCTCTCAAATCATCCCACCCTCGCCCTCTCCCACAGAGTCCAAAAGCCTGTTCTTTACATCTGTGTCTCTTTTGCTGTCTTGCATATAAGGTCATCGTTACCATCTTTCTAAATGGAATTGAATTCTTAATTTTAACTTCAGTAGCCACATGCGGCTCATGGCTACTGGGTTGGACATTATGGGTGTGACAGTCCTCTGAGGAGCAGTCATTCTTGGCCTTGGATGGTAGGTCTCAGACTCAAACGTGAGCAGGGGGCCCGTGTTGATTTCCCAGGGCGCAGCTTAGGGTCTGTCTCCTTACCCAGTTGTCAGTATATTAAACTCACAAGTGTTTGCTTCACACCCACAAAGGAGTCAGTCACTCTTTTCTCTGAAATGCAAGACCCTCCGAACCCATCATGCAGTCTTCCCCGTTTTTTTTTTTTCCCTTATTGAGGTGTAACTTATATAGAGTAAAATCACACAGTCCAGAAGCAAATGGTTTGACGAGTTTTGACAACTGTCGACACCCGTGTAACCCCAGTGGCATCAAGACAGAAGACACTTCCAGAATATTTCTGCTTTCCCAGACAGCTCCCTCATGCTCCTTTCCAGTAAGTCCTGTCCTCAGAGCAACTGCTGTGCTGACGTCTGTCACCAAAGATTAGTTTTGCCTGTTTTTAAGCCTCACAGCAATCATTTTCACACTTTTGACTGAGACAAGGTTTTAAGAAATATTTCCCTTTGATGGAGACACAAAACACCAGCATGATGAAAAGAGGCAGCTGAACCTGGGTCACAGTGAGGAGGAGACCAGAAAATGGGGAGGGATAGGGGCCCACGGGGGCCTGGGGGTTTGTGGCCGGTCCAGAGGGGGCAGTCGCTCTTCAGCTCGAGCTGGCTGTGGCTACTGGAGAATGTGGGCCCAGAACTTCCAAGTCTTTTTTTCTTTCCCTTCTGCCAAGTCTTTTTTAAAGGAAAGCTGAAAATACTGCTTTTCATGTAAAATCTCCTTAATGTTGGCGTTTTAAAACATGTTACAGGTAATTCACATCTGTGTGTCAGACCTGCCGTGTGGACTGCCGGGATGTGAGTCCTGCCTTGGGCTCATCAGAATGTTAAGTTACCATTCTGTCTGATATTTGTGGAGTGGGCCCTTGGCTTCAGGTCCTGTTCTAAGTACTCGATGTTATTAAGTCCTCTAATCCTCTTAATAATTTATTAATACATCCATTTCACAGATGAGTAAACTGAGCTGCAAGAGGGATTACATGACTCGCCCAAGGTTACAGGGTATTTGGCTGGCACTCAAACCCTGACTGTCTGCTTTCTGAGTCCCAACTCTTAAGCACTACACGTCCTCCCCCTTGAGGAGCGGGGGCGGAAGGCAAAGCCTCCCCGGGGATGGTTATGCCATTCAGGGTGCAGCTTGGCCAGCCAAGAGCACTCCCACCCTGAGTGAGCGACGGATAGAGAGGCTGGGGCCCCACCTGCTGGGCCCACCTGCCCTGGCACAGTCCGTTTTCATGTCCAGGCACCTTGGCTGTCAGCTGGTGGAGCCCCAGTTTTTCAAAGTGCTGGGAAAGCAGCCAGGGGTGGGGCCGGCAGGCTGGAAGCCTGGCTGAGGGTATCTGGGAGCGCTGGGCAAGTGGGGACAGAAGCTGCAGTAAGCTGGCAGGGGGAGGGCCCAGGCCCGGAGGGTGACAGGGCCTTGGAGGAGGTGCCAGCCGCAGGGCAAGCCCGCCGGCCCGTGATCAGGCCAGGCTGCCGCTGCAGGGAGCTGATGACTGCGGTATCCCCATCTGCTGATGCTGTGCTCACACAGGCCTGTCTCCTGGGGAAGGTCAGGAAGGAGAAGGTAGGGATCACAAGGACAGACAAAGCTGCTTTTCCATTCTCCCCTAGTGCTTCTGCAGGGGGGGAAACTGAGGCCTGGAGAGGGCGCCGCCAGGACCCAGACCTGGACTTCCGGCTCTCTTCACTCCATTTGGGTCCATGTTCCTCAGGACCCAGAGCTGTGGGACAAGGAGGTCTGTGGTTGCTGGCAGGCAAGCGTTCCAGAAGCCTGAGGCACGTGCCAGCGTGTCTGTGTCACTGAGCCAGGGCCGGCCCTGTTTTAAAGAAGCTTTAGCCATTATTTCTTTTTTCTCCAGTTTGATCATCACACCTGCTTCTGGGAGGTGTACTCTTATTACCCCTGGTATTACTAGTGAGAAAGCCAGTGCTCGGAGAGGTAGACATCCCTGCCAGGAAGCTGGTGGGTTGAGCGAGTGATGTCTGTCGAGTGCTCGCCGCCGTTCTGGTACACAGCAAAGGGTCATGTGCTTGTGGGCCGGAACAGGGGTGAGGGGTGCGGGGGCAGGACTGGGCAAGGAGGACCTCCTGCATAAGGTAACACGGACTGGGCTTTGGGGAGCTCAGCCTCTCAGGCAGCTGGTTCCCCTAAGGTCAAGGATGCTTCCTGAATAAGACCAAAATACCACGTAACGTGGTTGGTACCCCAGAGCCCTCACAAACCTTCCAGCAACCCACCCCCACACACACAGGGGAGCCCTCCGGGTCTGGCTCCAGGTCTTGTGCATTTTGAAGGAGCAGCCTGACCTTGAGGCCCTCTTGTCACCTCTCTGAGCCTCAGTTTCCTCATCTGTCGAATGGGTACAGTGCTACCTACCATGCAGGGTTGGGATGAGGGCCTGGCATATGATAGGTGCTCAGTAAACAGGCATCACAGAATCTCTGGGAAACACCTATTGAATCGAATTGAACTTTTAAGGACAGAGGACAGACATATTCCAAGTGTAGCCCAGGAAAGCTTGATCCACGCTTTAGTGCAGAACCAAAAAAATCGTTAACTATCGCTTTTGAGGGTCATGTTTTAGAGGGTTAAGAGGAGCCACTCAGCCCTCTTCAGCTATGTCTACACTAGAAGAAAGCACGAGGGAGCAAGTTTGTCATTAGTTCCCCCACGCCCCCACCCAAGAGCAGCAAACACTGCCTGAGCGTTTACTGTGTGCCAGACACACGCTAAACCCTTCCTTTGTGTCATCACTTTATACAGGAGGCAGTGGGCTTGGTAACCCTGGACCCTCCACCAGCGCGTGGTGGCACTGAGATCTGAACCGGCATAATCTGCCTCCAGACTCTGTTCTTAGGAATGGAAAATAATCTACCAGAAACGTGCAAATATTCACTGGGGGCAATCTTTCACATTTCCAAAGCCTGCACATGCACATGACTCCCTCTGCTCCTGGCGTTGCTAGAGGAGGATGGTGTTTTTATGCCCGTCTTACAGTTGAGGAGGCTGAGGCCCAGAGAGGTGGTGCGGGTTGACCGAGGCTGGAATGTGGGTCCATCCCCCTGGTTCCAAGTCCTGTGCTCTTTCTCCTGCTTCTCAGTCACCTGTTGGGGAAACAGTCTAACCTGAGTGGTGACAGCCAGCAGCCCCGTGGGCTCTGCCATCACTGTGGTCCAGCCTGTCCCATCGCCACCATGGATGGGACACCCTCACTGGGCAAGCACCGTTCCAGCCCCAGACACCATTTCCTACATCCACATCACTTTGATATCAGAGCTGTAGAGCTGCTAGCTCTCAGAGAGAAACAGAGATGAGGGATTTGCAAATTCCATTCCGCGGAAGCCGTGAGGAGAGCAGACCCAGGGTCAGGATGCGGGGTCACTGAGTGCATGAGTGGCAGCTCCTCTCTCTGTTTTGTATTTTGGGTTGCAATGTTAAGTTTTCAAAAGCAAACGGCTTGACGGGACCCAGGCCCATGCACCAGCAGGCCAGGAGCCCTTGCACGAGGTGGGGCCTGGCAGCCAACTGGACCCCCACCTACCAGTGTGCCCATAGTAACTGGCTCTACCACACCGAAGGGCTCACACAGGGGGCACCATATGGCTCTGGGGGCTAGTGGGGCATGTTCTGTTGACGTATAGGATGTCTCCTGTAACAGGCCACCTTGTCAAAGACTGGGAAATGTAATCAACCTACCTAATACATGGAAATAAAAACAAAAATTAGGCAAAGCAAGGCAACAGAGGAATATGTTCCAAGGTAAAACCCCAGAAAGAAAAACAAAGGGAGCGCTCAGTCGTGTCCTACTCTTGCGATCCCACGAACTGCAGCCCACCGGGCTCCTCTGTCCATGGGATTCTCCAGGCAAGAATACTGGAGTGGGCTGCCATTCCCTTCTCCAGGGAATCTTCTCAACCCAGGAATTGAACCCAGGCCTCCCTCATTGCCAGCAGATGCTTTACCGACGAACCCCAGAGGAAGACCTAAATGAAACGGAGATAGGCAATCTATCCAATAAAAAATTTAAGGAAATGGTCATAAAGATGTTCAATAAATATGGGAGAAGAATGGATGAACACAGAAGTTTAAGAAAGAATTAGAAAATAGAGAAACCAAATAACTGAACAATACGATTGTTGTTCAGTCACTAAGTTTTGTCGGACTCTGTGACTCCATGGACTGCAGAACACCATGCTCCCCTCTCCTTCACTGTCTCTTGGAGTTTGCTCAGATTCATGTCCATTGAGTCGGTGGTGCTGTCTAACCATCTCATCGTCTGCCACGCTGTTCTCCTTTTGCCTTCCATCTTTTCCAGCATCAGGGTTTCTTCCAATGAGTCAGCTCTTTGCATCAGGTGGCCAAAGTAGTGGAGCTTCAGCTCCAGCATCAGTCCTTCCAGTTAATATTCAGGGTGGATTTCCTTTAGGATTGACTGGTTTGATCTCTTTGTAGCCCAAGGGACTCGCAAGAGTCCTCCAGCACCACATTTCAAAAGCATTAATTCTTTGGCACTCAGCCTTCTTTATGGTCCAACTCTCATATCCATACCTGACCACTGGAAAAACCATAGCTTTGACTATATGGACTTTTGTTGGCAAAATGGTGTCTTTGCTTTGTAACATGCTGTCTAGGTTTGTCATAGCTTTCCTTCCAAGGACCAAGTGTCTTTTAACTTCATGGCTGCAGTCACCGTCCACAGTGATTTTGGAGCCCAAGAAAATTAAATTTGTCACTGCTTCCACTTCTCCTTCTATTTGCCATGAAATGATGGGACCGGATGCCATGGTCTTAGTTTTTTAAATGTTGAGTTTTAAGCCAGCTTTTTCACTCTCATGAAACCTCATCAAGAGACTCTTTAGTTCCTCTTCACTTTCTGCCATTAGAGTGATATCTGCCTATCTGAGGTTATTGGTATTTCTCCCAGCAACCTTGACTCCAGCTTGTGCCTCATCCAGTCCGGCCTTTCCGCATGATGTACTCTGCATATAAGTGACAGGGTGACAGTATACAGCCTTGATGTACTCCTTTCCCAGTTTTGAACTAGTCAACTGTTCCATGTAAGGTTCTAACTGTTACTTCTTAACCTGCTTACAGATTTCTCAGAGACAGGTAAGGTGGCCTGGTATTCCGATCTCTTAAAGAATTTTCCAGTTTGTTGTGACCCACACAATCAAAGGCTTTAGTGTAGTCAATGAAGCAGAGTAGGTGTTTCCCTGTAATTTCCTTGCTTTCTCTGTGATCCAGTGAATGCTGGCAATTTGATCTCTGGTTTGTCTGCCTTTTCTAAACCCAGCTTGTACATCTGGAAGTTCTCAGTTCACGTACTGCTGTAGTTTACCTTGGAGGATTTTGAGCATAATCTTACTGTATGTGAAATGAGTGTAGTTGTGTGGTAGTTTGAGCATTCTTTGGCGTTACCCTTCTTTGGGATTGGAATGAAAACTGACTTTTTCCAGTCCTCTGGCCACTGCTGAGTTTTCCAGATTTGCTGACATATTGAGTGCAGTACAAAACCAGCATCATCTTTTAGGATTTTAAATAGCTCAGCTGGAATTCCATCACCTCCATTAGTTGTAGTAATGCTTTCTAAGGCCCATTTGACTTCATACTCTGGATGTCTGGCTCTCGGTGAGTGACCACACCATCATGGTTATCTGGGGCATTAAGACCTTTTTATATAGTTCATCTGTATATTTTTGTCACCTCTTCTTAATCTCTTCTGCTTCTTTTAGGTCCTTGCCATTTCTCTCTTTTATCATGCCCATCCTTTCATGAAATATTCCCTTGATATCTCCGATTTTCTTGAAGAGAGCTCTAGTATTTTCCATTCTATTGTTTTCCTCTACTTCTTTGCACTGTTCATTTAATAAGGCCTTCTTATCTCGTCTTGCTGTTCTCTGGAACTCTGCATTCAGTTGGGTATATATTTCCCTTTCTCCTTTGCTTTTAAAGTGGAACAATACAATAACCAGAGTTAAAAATGAGCTAGAAGGAATCAACAATAGATTAGATGCAACTAGAGAGTAGCTCCTGCTCACCATCACCAGACAAGAGACCACACAGCAAGAAAGACCCAGTACAGCTCCCTCCCCCAGAAAACCCTGAGAAAAATATTAACAAATTGAATCCAACAATACATTAGAAGGATCATACACCATGATTAAGTGGGATTTATCCCAGGAATACAAGGATGGTTCAATATTTGCAAATCATTCAATGTTATACATCAAATTAACCAACTGAAGAATAAAAATCATATGATAATCTCAATAGAGCATAAAAAACTTTTGGCAGAATTCAACATCCATTTATGATATAAAAAAAAATCTCAACAAAGTGAGTATAGAGGGACCACGCTGCTGCTGCTAAGTTGCTTCAGTCGTGTCCGACTCCGTGCAACCCCATAGACGGCAGCCCACCAGGCTCCCCGTCCCTGGGATTCTCCAGGCAAGAACACTGGAGTGGGTTGCCATTTCCTTCTCCAATGCATGAAGTGAAAAGTGAAAGTGAAGTCGCAGAGTCGTGTCCGACTCTTCGGGACCCCATGGACTGCAGCCTTCCAGGCTTCTCTGTCCATGGGATTTTCCAGGCAAGAGTACTGGAGTGGGGTGCCATCGCCTTCTCCGAGAGGGACCATATCTCAGTATAATAAAAGACGCATATGACAAGCCCACTGCTAACATCATACTCAGTGGTGAAAATCTGAAAGTGTTTCCTCTAAGATCAGAAACAATACCGAATACCCACTCTCACCACTTTTATTCAACATAGTATTGGGAGTCCTAGCCACAGCAGTCAGACAAGAAAAAGAAGAGGAATCCAAACTGGAAATCCAAAGAAATAAGGCAGATGACATAACACCATATATAGAAAATCCTGAAGATCTCATTTAAAAAAAAATTAAAACCAATAAATGAATTTAGTAAAGTTTCATGATACAAAATTAATATTAAGTAATCTATTGTGTTTCTGTGCAGTAACAATGAATTATCAGAAAAAGAAATTAAGAAAACAACCCTGTTTACAATTGCATCCAAAAGTAAAATACCTAGGAATAAACTTAACCAAGGTAGTGAAAGATCTGTACACTAAAAACTGTAAGACACTGATGAAATAAATTGAAGAAGACACCCAAAATACACCATGCTTATGCACTGGAAGAATTACTGTTCTTAAAATGATCATACCACTCCTGTAAAGCAATATACAGGTTCAGTGAAATCCCCATCCAAATACCAGTGGCATTTTCACAGAACTAGGACAGATAATTCTAAAATTGGTCTTGAAATACAAAAGACCCCCAAATAGTCAAAATAATCTTGGGGAAAAAAAGCGCAAAACTAAAGATGTCATCCTCTCTGATGGCAAACTATAACAAAGCTACAGTAATCAAAACAATATGATACTGATGCAGATCCAGACGCACTGATCAATGGAGCAGAGCTGAGAGTCCAGAAAGAAGCCCACACTTACACGGTCAATTAATCTCTGACAAAGGAGGCGAGAATACACAATGGGGGAAAAGACAGCCTCGTCCATAAACAGTGTTGGAGAACTGGACATGGCAAAAGAATCAAGCTGGACTACTTTCTCACACACTGTGTACAAAAATAAACTCAAAATGTATTGAGTATTTAAATGTAAGACCTGAGACTATAAACCTCCTAGAAGAAAACATAGGCAGTATGCCCTTTGACATTTTTTTAGGAGTATTCTTTGCATCCGTCTCCTCAGGCATAGGGAACAAAAGTAAATAAACAGTTGGGAACACATCAAGTGAAAAGCTTTTGCACAGTCAGTGAAACCACCAGTAAAATGAAAAGGCAGCGTACTGAATGGGAGAAAATATTTGCATATGATATATCTGATAAGTTAATACCAAAATATATCAAGAACTCATACAACTCAACATTAAAAAAGCAACAACCAGGCTTAAAAAATGAGCAGAGGGCCTGAATGGTCATTTTTCCAGAGACACATAGCTGGTTAACTGACACACGAGAAGAACGCCCAACAGCACTAATCATCAAAGAACTGCAAATCAGAACCACCGTAAGGCATCACTTCATACTTGTCAGAATGACTTTTATAGAAAAGGCAACAAATAAACATTGGCAAGGATGTGGAGCAAAGGGAACCTTTGTGCGCTGTTAGTGGGAATATAACTTGGTGTAGCCTCTATGAAAAATAGTATGAAGGTTCCTCAAAAAATTAAAAATAGAACTACAGTGTTATCCACTCCTGGATAGTTTTCTGAAGAAAACAAAAACACTAATTTGGAAAAGATATATGCACTTTAATGTTCATTGCAGCATTATTTGAAATATCAAGATATGGAAGCAACCTAAGTACCCATTGATGGTTGGATGGATAAAGAATATGGGGCACATATGTATGCATATGCATATATATATTTATGTATGTATATAATGGGATATTACTCATGCCTTAAAAATGAAATCTTGCCCTTTGTGACAGCATGGATGGACCTAGAGGGTATTCTGCTCAGTAAAATAAGTCAGATAGAGAAAGACAAAACAGTGTGATTTTACTTACATACAGAATCTTTCAAAAAATGAATAAATGTATCCCAAAGAGGCTGAGCCCTAGATACAGAGAGCACAGAGGTGGTCTGCTCATACAGAGGGGAGGCATAGGGGAAATGAGTGAGACAGGTGAGGGGGATTCATAGTACGAGTTTGCAGTGACAAATGAGTCTGGGGGATGAAGTGTGTAGCGTGAGGAATAGTCAATAACATTGTGATAATTTTGCATGGTGACTGATGTTAACTAGACTTACTATGGTGATCATTTTGCAACGTATAGAAATATCAAATCATTATATTGTAGGAACTAGTAATAACAGCGTTTGGGTCAATTATACTTTGAAAATATTAAAATAAAATTAGATGTGTTAACTAAAAATAACAGTAGTAAATAAAGGACTCTACAGGGCTAAAAATACATATGCTTTCAAACCGCTGTTTAAATCCAGTAACCACTTCCCCATTTTACAGATGGAAAAACTGACTCCAAAACATGTGCTTTTCCCATAAATGATGATAATATTCAGGCATGTTCCAAGTTTCTTAACTTACTTAACCCTCACAACCCTGAGGGCAGTAGTTGTCTCCATCTTACTGATGAGGACCCTGAGGCTCAGGTGGTTAAGGGCCCTACCTCCCAAGTTCACACTTTCAGCTACTCCCAGCCTGACAGGCATACCTCTTTTTGTCTTGGAGAAGGAAAACCACTTGCCGAGGCCCAGGGTGAGGCAGTGTCAGAAATGGGTCCAGAATATAGATCTTCTGACTCCCAACGGCAAGCCCTGGTTATCTCCCACGGTCCAGGACATCTCTGGACTGGAGACGGAGACGAGCCAGGCCTGAATGGAGCCTGGCTCTGTTCTTCACTGGCTGTGTGACTTTGCCCAAGTGAACGGACCTCTCTGAGCCTGTTCCCTCTCCCTCGCAAAGGAGTGATAGGGCCACATCCTGGAGTTTATCATGAGATCTAAACAGGATCAGCCACATGAGTAAGTCTGCCCAGGGCCTGGCGCAAGCCGAGAGCCCTGGCCACCCTCAGTTCAGGGATCCCCAAAGCTTCCTGCCCCACCCGCCTCCTCCCTGCCCTCTCCCCAGCCCTCTCCCGCCCACCTGTGTAACGCAGACACTAATCACAACTATTTCCACAAACCGCTTCCTGCTTGAGCCTAATCACTAGGCGGCTCCGTCATCACCATTATAAATGTCACTAAGTGAGACGGATTAACTTTGTCCTAGGTTTTATGTGATTAGATCAGCAATTGCTCAGGCACGCTTGGTCTTCCCGGTCTGAGACTTACCCAGCCTGGTCATCCTGCACAGCTTAGGGCCTGCTCCTGTCAGCCTCAATACCTGATGGCTTGGTGATAACAGTGGGCAACTCGGCCCCTGCAACTTCCCTGGTGGGCCTGTGGATAAGACTCCGTGCTTCAGATGCAGGGCATGCGGGTTTGATCCCTAATCAGGCAACTAAGATCCCACGTGCCGCACTGTACAACCAAAAAAAAAAAGAACTGGACAACTCAGCCCCTTTGACCTGACCTAGAGGTGGGGCCTAAAGCGGTAAGGATGGAGCAGGTTGGTGCTGCCGTCATATTTGTCATAATGGCAAAACCACGGGCTTTGCAAATAGATACATTTGGGCTGCAGCCTAGGCTTTGTTAGTTACGAGCTGTGTGACTCTGGGGCAAGTTACTGACCCTTCTTGTACTACAGTTGTTTTACACTGTGTAATTGGGAGTTAAAGTTAAATTACACTGTGTAATGTCAAGTTAAAGCACGGTGCCTGGCATGTCATGGGTCCTCCTAGTTCCTCCCCTTCCCATCTTCCATCATCTTCAGTGTGAAGAGCCAGCCCTTTCTGAGCCCTGCCCACACAGTAACATCTCCTGAACTCTGCTCCTCTGTGAGGCACTGGACTTTAGGCATCTTATTTAAGGCATATAAAGACCCTGGGGGTTCCCAGGAGGCGCTAGTGGTAAAGAGCCTGCCTGCCAGCGCAGGAGCTGAAAGAGACACGGGTTTGATCCCTGGGCCAGGAAGATCCCTTGGAGGAGGAAAAGGCAACCCACTCGTCTTCTTTCCTGGAGAATCACACGGACAGAGGAGCCTGGCGGGCTGCAGTCCGCAAAGAGCCAGTCATGACTGAGTGACTTAGAACACACGTAGCACACAAAGACCCTGGGCTTCCCTGGTGGCTCAGATGTAAAGAATCTGCCTGCAGTGCGGGAGACCTGGGTTGATCCCTAGTTGTAGAAGATCCCCTGGAGAAGGGAGTGGCTACCCACTCTGGTATTCTTGCTTGGGAAATCCCATGGACAGAGAGGCCTGGTGGGCTACAGTCCAAAGGGTCGCAAAGGGTTGGACACGACTGAGGTGACTTACTTAGCAGGCTTGCATAAAGACCCTATGAAGCAGATATCACAATCATTTGATTGCAGAGAAAATGAAAGTACAGAGAGCTCTGTCAAGGTCACACAGCTGCAGTTGGCTGCTGGTCACTCTGTTGGGATGAGATGCTAGAAGCCTGTGTAGCTGCCTTCAGGGATCACAGTAAAGTCCGAGAAGGCTGCCTGTAGGAAGATGCATCTGAAGTGAGGGGTTAGACAGGGGAAGGAGGAGAGGAAAAGCCTCCCAGACAGGAGACCATAGATATGCCAAGGCCTGGAAGAGAAACCACAGTGTGTTTAGGGGCCCAACTCTTCCTATTTTACTGAGGTTCAGGCGTCAGTGGGAGGCTGGAGAGGATCCAGGAGCAGCCTGAGAGGTGGGCAGAGGCTGGGAACCCCACCAGGACTCACACTGTCTCCTGCCAGTTCCAGGGAACCTTCATGAGAAGGAGGAGAGTGGCTGGATCATATCAGTTAGTCTAAACAGTTCTGCTGGAGCCAGCTTGGGGGCGGCGGACTCGGGGGAGTGAGGGGTTCTAAACCAGGGACGGCTTCCAGGCAGAGGAGGAGCAGAACCAAGTGGGCCTGGACAGAGGGGCAGAGATGGAGGCAGGCAGGTGGGGTGAAGAGAGGCAAGGTAGGAGCCTTGCAGAGGGGCTGGGCAGTCAGCAGGATGGTAGCAGCCTGTGTCGAGGAGTCAAGAAAAGGCTGCCGGCCAGGCTGGACTCAGGTGTGGGCTGGCCGCCTCGGCAGGCTCTGGGGCGCAGTCCCCTGGCAACACAGGTGAGGGCTCTCAGTGCCTCCCGGGGCCCCCGGGCAGGTGAGTCAACACCAGGCCAAGTGGGTGAGTGTTTTCCAGCTCCTGCATGTGTGGGCTGGCCCCCGGCTGCCAGCATGTTAGGGGGAGCCCAGCCTGGGACTCTGGTCCCAGACAAGGGTGACTGACTCATTGACTGGCAGAGCTGTAGCCTTCTCCCTGGAGGTGGTGAGCAGCCGTGTAAGCCCTGTGCCCTTGACCTTCTGGTCTAACTCACCTTTAGGCCTCCCTGAACTCCTAACTGTCCCCTTGTTCCCGCTCACCTTCCCCCTCCATGCTCAGGCCTCCAGCCCCACCCGGCCTAAAGTGCAATCTCTCCCCCCAACCCCAGCCCAGGTTGTATTCCTCTATTTCCCACGTCTCAGACGGGCAGCACGTCATCTCCAAAAGAAGTTGACCTAGAGAGTCAGGCCCCAGGGTAGCATGAGGAAAGAGGAAGTGGATCTTGGAGGGTCAGGAGGATCCGGGTTGGAGTCCCAGCTCTGCCTGAAGGGCAAGCTGCTTCCTTCCTCTGTCCTCATCCTCTTCGTCCGTGAAACCGGTCCCTGCGTTCCACAGGGTGATGCAGCGTGAGACACAAATGAGACCACGGTATAAAAGAGCCTTGAGAATCGGGTGGCACTGGGCTTTTGGTGATGTCAACAACTTTTTATTCTGTTTTAGGGAGCAGCTAATTATTTTTTTAATAAACATTTTATTTTAGAGCCGTTTTAGATGTATAGCATCTTTGGAAAGATTGAAGAGAGTTCCTTTATATCCCATACCTGGTTCCCCTATTATTTATATATGACATGGAACATTTGTCACTATTAATGAACTAACATTGATACATTGTTACTAACTAAAGTCTTTTATGCCTCTTTTTTTTGGCCTTGCTCTGTGGGATCCTAGTTTCTGGACCAGAGATGGAATGAACCCAAGCCCCCTGCACTGGGTGCATGGCATCCCAACTACTAGCCCACCAAGGAAGTCCCTTAATTTGTCTTTCTTTTTAATTTCAGGGTTTTTTTTGGCCATGGCACATGGCTTGTGGGATCTTAGTGCCCCAACTAGGGATTGAACCCTGAGTCACAGCATTGGAAGCACCGAGTCTTAACCACCTGACTGCCAGGGAATTCCCTCGGTTTTCTTGAAGTTTCTGCCTAACGTCCTTTTTCTGTTCTAGGGGCCCACCGAGCATGCACTGTGCTTAGTCGCTCAGTTGTGTCCAACTATTTGAGACTGTAGCCCACCAGGCATCTCTGTCCATGGGGATTCTCCAGGCAAGAATACTGGAGTGGGTAGCCTATCCCTTCTCCAGGGGATCTTCCCAACCCAGGAATCAACCCGGGGTCTCCTGCATTGCAGGCAGATTCTTTACCAGCTGAACTACCAGGGTAGCCCCCACCCCCCGGCCAAGCATACCCCATTACGTTTAGTTGCTATGTCTCCTCAAGTTCATCTTGACTGTGGCCATTGCTTTGGGGAGGAAAGCACAGAGGTAAAGTACCATTTGCATCCCATCATGTCAGGAGTACATCCTATCCTTTGGTAATTTGACTTATCATTGTAGACATTAGCCTTGATCACCCAGGAAGACGGTTGCTTTTGCCTTGAGTATGGCAGCAGAGCGAGATTCACAACCAGTGTTAACTGAGCCAAGGCCAAGGTCAGAAACCTTGGACGGGTGCAGAAGCAAATGGGAAAGCTGAGGAAGGAGAATAAACAAGAGCAGTTTATCAGGCTGCAGTGCTTCCCCCAGGTGCCAGGCCACTTGGGGATGGGATGCTCGGTGCCAGGCAGTTCGTTTCAGCTCATTAAAGCTTTTCAGGGACTCCCCTCGTGGTCCAGTGGCTAAGACTCCACACTCCCAACGCAGGGAGCCTGGGTTCAATCCCTGGTTGGGGAACTAGATCCCACATGCCACAACTAAGAGTTCATATGCTGCAACTAAGACCAACGCAGCCAAATAAATAGATTTGAAAAAAAATCTTTATACTGAACCAGTTTATAGATGAGGAAGCCGAGGCCTTAGGAGGGAAATGACATGGTCACATGATCCAGGGAACCTGGGTTTGGGCCCAGGTCTGTCTTACTGCTTCTTTCCTGCTGTTGAATAAATACATCGAAGCTGCAGTCCCAGGAGAATCGAGTTAGGGCAGGGATGTTTCGTGATGCAGGTTGTTTCAAATTCACTTTATTCCAGAAAGGATTCGTGATGGGTTGCGACTGAAACACACTCAATCAAATGATACACAGTAGAAATGAAAAATCAGGAGCAGAGAAAATAGAGCAGAAAGTGTGGGCACAGACAAAGATGAACTTAAAGGCCAGAAAAGTGCTTGCTTTGGCTGTGAGTTTCCTCAGCTAATTCCTGCGATTCTTCTTATCAAAGAGCTAAGAAGCAGTTCACTCCTCCGTAAATTTAGAAAGGAGTTAATCACATGGAGGGACTTCCCAATGGGTCCAGTGGCTAAGACCCTGCACTCTCAGTGCGGGGAGCCTGGGTTTGATCCCTGGTCAAGGAACTAGATCCCACATGCCACAACTAACGGTTCTCATTTGCTGCCACTAAAGATCCTGCAAGCTGCCGTTGGGACAAGATCTCGAGTGTGGCAACGAAGGCCTGGCACAGCCAAATGAATAAATACTTAAAACAAGAAAGAAATTAATCATGTGGAAATTTCTCAGTGAAGACACTGAGCAATGTTTCAGATCACGTAACAGTAGCAGTAGCTGTTACCTGGTGTCATCTTCAGGTAAAGTGAAGTGAATGTTGCTCAGTCGTGTCTGACTCTTTGCAACCCCATGGACTGTAGCCTAACAGGCTCCTCCATTCATGGGATTTTCCAGGCAAGAATACTGGAGTGGGTTGCCATTTCCTTCTCCAGGAGATCTTCCCAAACCAGGGATTGAACCCGGGTCTCCCGCTTTGTAGGCAGACACTTTACCGTCTGAGCCACCAGGGAAGTCGTCTTCAGGAGTGATGGCTATGTATTTACTGTATGCTCCTTGCCCAAATTTGTCCTATTTGAATTTTACTTGTCATCAAACAACGCCACCCTGTTTCTTCTTCACTGAAGTCAGTTGCCTTTGCCCGAGTGAAAATCTTGGATACAAATTAACCAGTTATCTATATACCAGGTTTCTGTGCTGGATGGAGGGAAATAACGTAATTGTTGCCCATCCCCCAGGTCCATCCCTGCAATGCAGACACCTGGACAAAGGCCTGAATGAAATGCAACTACTGTGCTTGGGGTACACCAGAGGGATGGGCATAATTCCCTCTGAGTTGGGAGAAAGGGGGGACTTCCTGGAGGAAGAGGTAGGCTAGACGTGGAGATCAGTAGCTGTGGTGGAGACAGCATGGTCTTTTGTATTTTTTGGCGGCATCAAGTCTTTGTTAGTTGTGGCACGTGGGATCTAGTTCCCTGACCAAGGATCAAACCCAGGCCCCCTGCATTGGGAGTGTAGACTCTTAGCCACTGGACCACCAGGAAAGTCCCAAGAGGGGGCCTCGGGAAAGAGAGTATCAGTCATAGGTCCCTTAAGGGTGGGGAGCAAGTGCTACCCCCTCAGCTTACAGCCTGGGGCCTGACAGACGTCATGAACTCAGCAAACTCCTTTTGGGAGGTCAGCACCCACACGGATAGCACGGGGGTCAGGGTGACGGCCACACACCCGAGAGGTGTGTGGAGGGTGAGTCTGGGGAGTCAGGTTTGGGCCAGTTCAGGGGAGCCCTTGCATGTCAAGCTGAGGAGTTTGGGTTTTGTTTTTCAGGCAGTGGGGATCAATTGGAGGCTTCTGAGCCCCGTGTCTTATAAGTAGTGATGGTACAAATAGTAACAGGGAACGCTTGGTGGAGATATGCTGTGTGCCCAGCACTGTTCTAAGCACTTGATTTCTTTGTAAGTTTTAGACTTTTAAAATCTTTACTTCGGGCTGCGCTCTTCGTTGCTAGGCACGGGCTTTCTTTAGTTGCAGTGGGCAGGGACTGTACTCTTTGCGGTATGCGGGCCTTATTGCGGCGGGTCTCTCACTGCGGTGGGCGGGCTCTGGGGAATGCAGCCTTCAGTAGTTACAGTGCGCAGACTTGGTTGCTCCGCAGCATGTGGGGTCTTCCCAGACCACGAATCGGACCCATGTGCCCTGCATGGGCAGGCGAATTCTCAACCATTGGACAACCAGAGAAGTCCCTAAGCACTCCATATTAACTAAGTGTCGCAACAGTCCTATGAGGGAGGTGCCATTATTCTCATCCCCATTTTATACATGAGACTGCTGAGGAGGAGAGTCTGAGTCACTTGTCCAGGCTCATACAGCTGGGACATGGCATTAGTGAGGATCTGAACTGAAGCTTGGAACTAGAGCTTTTCCTCACTCTATTAGTGTCCTTGTTAAACATAAGTATTTAATTAACATAAAACATGGAGAAGGAACTGGCAGGCCACTCCAGTGTTCTTGCCTGGAGAATCTTGTGGACAGAGGAGCCTCATGCGCTGCTGTCCATGGGGTCTCGCAGAGTCAGCAGCAGCAGCAACATAAAACATGAGTGTGTATTAGGCGGGCTTCCCAGGTGGTGCCAGTGGCAAAGAATCCACCTACCAGTGCAGGAAGTGAAGTGAAAGTCGCTTAGTCATGTCCGACTCTGATCTTCTCAACCCAGGGATCAAGCCCAGGGCTCCTGTATTGCACGCAGATTCTTTACCCTCTGAGCCACCAGGGAAGCCAGTTGCAGGAGACACAGGAAACAGGTTCAATCCCTGGGTCAGGAAGACCCCCTGGAGAAGGGAGTGGCTACCCACTCCAGTATTCTTGCCTGGAAAATTCCACGGGCAGAGGAACCTGGAGGGCTACAGTCTGTGGGCTTACATAGAGTCAGACATGACTGAACACACATACACATAAGGATTGAACAGATCTCAACTAATTCCTGGCACAAAAGGCAAGAACCGATGGGGGCTGTGGCCATAGGGCAGTGTCTCTAAGAAGCTGAGACTTAGAATGTGAAAACAACTTGTGGGCTGTGGTCAGGGAGTCCCAAGCCTCCGAATTTCACCGAATTTCACTCACAGCTGCTCTTTTTTTTGCCTCTGACGAGCTCTCAGTTTCTTGGAAGATCCCCCGCCTTTGGGCAAACCAACACAGAAGTCATCGGAGTGACTGACATGGTTAGGAAAGATGGCCCAGTGAGGTCACACCCGGTGCCGCTGAGCCTGGAGGCCTTTGTCATCAGAAACACAGGAGCGTTTGTAGCACTTCTCGTTTCTGTTTCAGCCCAGGCCTTTGATTTCCACAGGGCGGGGTTTCCAGAGCTGGGACCATCACACCCTCCATCTGTCTGTCTTTCATCACCTTGTGTGTGATGGATCTGGGGACCGTGGTTCCCACTGCTCCATTCCTGGCCTCCTCCCAGCCCTTCTCACGAACTCCAGGCCCTCACTTCTCATCCACCGCTCAGCGGGGCCGGGAGAGGAGCGTGCAGATCAAGGCGGCATCTCCCCACAAAGCCGCAGTTGTCCGTCCATTTCCCTAAAGTTCCCTGGCTTGGGGGTGTCCCCACGACCACAGACGAGGCTGTTAGGAAGCACAGCCCTGGTTGGCCTGCCACTCAGTGTCCCTGAAGCCCATGCCGTCCCCGCCTGGAGCAGCAGCTCTCCTTCTGCAAAGATCAGGAGGCCCCACAGTCCAGGTCCTGCTCTGCCCGCGTGAGCTGAGTGCCTGAGGTTCTCTGGAGGCGGTGCGGTGGGCTGGGGCAGCCAGGACTCCCATCCCGGTTCTCTGACTCTCTAGCCAGGGAGGGGACCTGTGGGAGGGCTGGGGGAGACTGGGAGGGGGGTGCCGCCTCCCCCATCCTCAGTCTCCTCTGCCAAGTGGAAGTGGGAGGTGGAGATCCCACCGCAGGGTGGGCTTCCCAGGGTCAGGAGGGATACAGATGCCTGGGGCCCAGCGGCTCAGCGTCAGCGTTGTTCTGCCCAGTCCCTCTCCGTGCCGGGCCCCCTCCCACATCTCCCATGAAAGAGAAGTGATACCTGCCAAGGCCGGGGCTTTGGTGGGTGTGGGGACCCAACAAGACAGTGATCGGAGGGCCCCACCCAGAACCGGGCGGGTAAGAGACAGGGCTCCCCCCACCCAGCGCTGCCCCCCCCGCCCCCGTCATTGGAATGCCACCTGGTGACTGGGGCCCACAGTGCTCCCCACGGAGCAGCGAGGCTAAGCCATTCCCACTTCCGAGTTGGGTTCAGTTTCACTCCCCGGCCCCGGGGCAGGCAGCATCTCGAGAAGGGCCCCTCATCTTTTGTGTGCTGAAAAATAAACAGCTCTCGGTCTCCTCGGATTTCTACTCCAGAGGTAGGTGATCTTCCCTGGTCATCCCTGCATGGACAGGCCGGCCTCGGCCCGTGGGATGGGCTGCCAGCCTCCTCCCTCGCCTCTCACCTTCGTGCAGATGCCCATGGGAGCTCCAGCCCCACTCTAGGCCTTTGCAGATGTAGAGGCTCACAGGACCCAGCCCTCTCTTCTAGGTTCTCCTAATTAAGGTGCTGTGTGCATTAGTAGAAGGAAACGTGGGATGTGGGGAGGGGTGGGGGAAGGCAGAGGACACAGCTCAGGGGGCCTGAGGCTGCCTGGGGTCAGACATGACTGGTCTAGAGAGCTTTCCAGAACGGCTGATCTCTGAGTTAAGACGGAAGGAGAAGCCATTGCTTCACTACACCTGGGCCAGTTACTTCCCCAAGCCTCAGTTTCAGATCTTGTAAAAGAGACTGATGATACCTGCTTCAGAGGCTTCAATGAGACGATGAGTGTAAAAGAACCAACAAATACCTTGTCCCTCTAAGCCCCCAGGAAACAGTAGCTGCCTGCCGTGCCAGACACGGGAGGTGTTTGGTGACTTGAATTTCTTTTTCAAGGGTCTTTTTCCTGGGGCAGTTAACACCTGTTACTTAGTGTAACTGGTTTCCAAAAAAAAAAAAAACAGCCCAGGGTGAAATTAAAACAGCCCGATAGCCCTTTCTGTTTCTCTGGTGGGTAATGGGAAGTCCTGCACCCAGGGGGAGTGGAACAGAAAAACCCAGAATTAAAATGCTTCCTGCAGGCCCTGCCTCCCTAAGGTCCTCAGACATGTTCTCCTTGTCCTTGGGTATTGCAAAATTAGATGCATTTTCAAGGCCCTTCCCCAGAGTAATTTTCACTTGTTCTCGTTTCATTTTAACAGTGTTTAGAGCGCCTGTGCTATGGCAGCTGATGGGGATTCTCTGTGTCAGACAAGGTCCCAGCCCTGATACAACTCACAATTTGGGGGAGGGGGAAGGAGACAGATGTTAAAAACCAGCATAAATAAGTCACAGACTGCAGTAAAACGGGTTGCCATGATCGATAATTTGGGTTCTGCTCGGGGTGGCTGGGACATTTGAGGGTGTGACGTTTACGCTGACCTCTGTCTGCAACAGGAGCCAGCACGGGAGGAACAGAGACATGTCCAGACAGAGGGAACAGTGCTATAAAGGTCTCGAGGGCAGGAGACACTCGGGGAATCCGAGGAACAGAGGGAGGGCGGGAGAAGCGGCGGCCTGAGGCAGGGAGGTGGGAAAAGGGGCAGGGTGGGCAGGGGCCACGGGGGACCAGTAAGGGGCTGTCCCCACAGAATTGGGAGCAAGGGTGGCAGGACCAGAGTTTCCTGCTGAAGGCTGGGCTCTGGCTGCAGAGCAGGCGGTGAGAAGGCAGGAGGTGAAGCCTTGGGAGCTCACCGAGACTGCCACCCCAGGTGTCACTGAGCCTTCTCTGCCTGTTCCTTCATGCATCTGTGAAGTCAGCTATGAGAGCGAACGGGAGTGGTCTGGAAAGCTGAGAAAAAATGTATTAACGCGGGGGCTTCCAGGTCCCACCAGACATGGAGGGTCCTTCGGGCAACTGCTGGGTAGGCTCTTCTGGGACCTTGAGGGGCAGGGAGAGAGCCTGGCGTCCAGAGCGCCCCACCTCTGAGGGAAGGTGGAGGAAATGGTCCTGTTCCTGGCTGTCCGCTCTCCCCAAAGCTGTTCCTGTTTTGGAGGTAAGATCACACCTTGGAGCCTGGAGCCAAGCACAGGCTTCCCTCCAGCATGCACAGAACATTTTTCATTCTAAGTCAGGAGAGTGCTCTGGAATTTTCTGAGATCATTGTGAACTCTGGCTCAAAGACCACTGAACTAAAGGAAGGGGGAAATGAGAGGGGAGGCACATGCCTTTTTTATTCCGTGTGTGTGTGTGTGTGTGTGTGTGTGTCTGTGTGTCTATGTGTGTCTGTGTTTTCCCCCAAATATTTCTAGCTCGCATGGGGGAGGCCACTCTTGGCGCAGCTAAGGGTCAATGGCGAGAGAAACCTCTCTTGACTTTTGCGGCCAAACTAGGGGCCCTTTCCTAATACCTGCCTTTTGGCATCTGCCACCACGGTTTATAGAAGGAGGACTTCATGTTTCTTAGAAGGAAGGGTGGCCGCGAGCCCCTTCCTGCCTGCAAGCGGGAGGGGCCTCTCCCCGACCCCCACCCCGCCCCCCGGCCTCTGGGAAGGGGGAGAAGGCTCCGTCTCCCGGGTGACTGTGGGGGGCGGTCTCCCGGCGCGGCGCGGGAGGGGGCCGGAGCTGCGCGGGCCAGGCTCCGCCCTCGGAGGTGGTGCGAGGCCGGGCCCAGCCCCAGGGCCTGCCCTCCCCGGCCAGAGCCGCGCGCGCGCGGCGGCGGGCACCCGGCGGGGAGCGGGCGTCGCGGGCGCACCATGCGGAGCCTGTGGCCGCGTCCGGTGGCCGCGGCGCTGTCGGCGCTGGGGGTGAGGCGCGGGGTTGCATAAGCGGGGAAGGGGCGGGGGTGGCGGAGGGAGGCGGGACCCTCCTCGCCTCCCCCGGCGCGGGCCTGGCCGTGGGCCGGTCCCGGTGTCCCGGCCGGGGCGGGGCGCGGCGGCGGCGGCGCAGGCGACGGGTGGCCGCTTCCCCGTTCTCCCCATTCGGGAGTGGTGAGCCATGGAGGCGCTAAGAGAGTCGGTGCTGCACTTGACTTTGCAGATGTCGACCTACAAGCGGGCCACGCTGGACGAGGAGGACCTGGTGGACTCGCTGTCCGAGGGCGACGTGTACCCCAACCACCTGCAGGTAGGCGCCCCGGCGCTCTGAGCGCCCTCCCCAGCCCTGGCCGACCCGGCCGTCCTGCCTGCCACCGGGGCGTGAGGGGGCCCGTGCCAGCCCGCCAGCCCTTGGGCTCCGTGGGTTAAGAAAAGCCTGTTCTGGGTTAGCAATACCCCTGAGGCGCTGGGCTCCCCAAAGGGCCTCCCCGCCCCACCTCCACGCATCCCCAAACCCTCCGGACCACCTGCTACTGGGTTACAACTCAGGTGGCCAAGTGGAAGAAGCATCCTGGAGGGGTGAGCTGGTCCAGTTCTCTCTTCAGAGGGAGGAGGCCAGTCCCTGAGTGCTGAGACTTGCCCAGAGTTTTAGGCAGAGCCTAAAATCCTCCCAGTTGTAGCGTAGAAAGTCCCGGAACCCTGTCAGTCCTGGGCAGACAGGGGGTGATTGGTCATCCTGTCTGGTGGACGTTACCCCACATTTCCTCCTCTTCTTCCCCCAAACCCCACGTGTCCTGGGGGTTGGAGCCCAGCCTCTGCTCCCTCTCTCCCTGCCCCTTCCAGCCTCTACTTGGGAAGCCCAGTTCCTCCCCCACCAGGCTCTGCCCCCTGGGGCTCAAATGTGCCCACCACCTCTGCCTCCCGGAGGGACTGAGCTGGGATGGTCCAGACCAAGACCTCAACCCCGGCTGGGTGTGAACTGATACAGGTGGACCTGAGGAATTTGGGAATTCCGAAGGATGCCCAGGGGGCCCTGTGACCTGACACCTGGCGAGCAGCACAGTCTAGGAGGCTTCTGCCAGGCCGACCCGGGGAGGCCTGCTGCAGGGACTGCTATCAGTTCAGAAGCCGCCCCCAGAGGGAAAGCGTAGGCTGTGTGGAAACCTGGGCTGCCAGGCCCAGTTCTGCTCGGCGCACCTCTCAGAAGCTGGGATCATACTAGTAAAGGGAAACGGCACTGATTGACACTCATTCAGTAGGCCCTGGGGAGGCCAAACCCGGCCCTGAGCGGTCTGCACACACTGGAACGGGACTCTCTCACCTACATCGTCCCACTCAGCCTTCAGGAGCAGCCCCGTGAGTTACTGTCCTCACAGCGCCCTCTTACAGATGAGGAACCTGAGGCTCTGAAAGGGGAGACAGCTTGCCTTGGGTGCACTGGAGCTAGAATTCTAGGAGTAAGAAACCAAACCCGGTCTGTCTAGAGCTGCTTCCCCGTGGACCTTTCTGCAGAGGCTAAATCCAGCAGGAAATTAGAGTCCCGTGGCAGGCGCTTTTGCCTTCCCGAATCAAAACAGAATCTAATCAGCCGTCTTTTTCAGTCTCATCTTTCACAGAAGGTTCTAAATATATCAGCACAAAAGCGTTTCGGAATTCACAACGAAGTAGGGTGCTGTGCTGTTATCATCTTGTGGCAGCCCGCATGGGTATAGACTTTCTCAGGCCACAAAGTGACTCGTCAGCCTGAGGCCGCCTGGCACAGGGGAGGCACCCGGGGCTCTGAGACGGGGTGAGGGGGCCCCAGGTGTGAATCTGACACCGCCTGTGATCCTGGGCGATCTAAGCTTCTCTTCCTGCCTCTGCACAATGGGAGTTAAGAGAATGACTGTGATGCACGTTTCGGGGCCTGCCAGCATTGTTATGTTTGTGATCGTGAGGTAAGGACTCTTGCGGCTGCGTTACACATGACCAAGCTGAGTCTCAGAGAGGTTAGGGACATTCCTGTGGTCACAGAGCTGTCATGCGGTTGGAATGCAGTGTTGGTGCCCCGACACCAAACCACCCAACGGGGTATATCGTCCACTTTTACTACAGGAAAAGCCCAAATGCTTGCCCCAAGGATTTGGAGGCATTTCTGTAGGTACCCAGCCCGGCTTTCCTTGAGCCTCCACGACTTCCCCAAAGCAGACTAGCTAACGATTGTTCTTATAAGAGTTGAGAACCTTTTCATCTTATCTTACAGAGTTTTCTATGAATTTTATGTCTTTAATCACAGGGAAGTTTTCCAGTATAACAATTTTGCATACTAATTTGTGAAAAAAAGAGTCAAGTATAAAAGAAATTTACAGAGACAGTAACCCCACCACTCAGAAATAACTACTTCTAGTTTTTTACATTTGCTTATATATTTTTTATTATAATTGAGCTCATTCTACATCCATAACATTTTGTCCTACTTTTTTCATTTAATGCCACTTCATAAGCATTTTTTTGTGTTGTCAGAAAATTCTGAAACATCAGCTGTACCTCAGTTTTAAAAATACTTCCAAGGAGTTCCTTGATGGCTTAGTGGTTAGGACTTGATGCTTTCACTACTGAGGGCTGGGGTTCGATCCCTGGCCTGGGAACTAACATCCTGCAAGCCAAAAAAAATGAAACAACACTTCCGAAACATACTGCCATTAAATATCATAATACCTTATGGTACCAGGATATAAAAATACATTTACTCAATCTGCTCCAATTGGACAATAGGCCCAGTATCCACAACACTGTAGGTGACCAGCTTCTAGCCTTTCGAATAATTTCCTATGAGTAATTGCTAGAAGCACAACTGTTCCCTCAATTTTAGGCCTTTTAAAATGGATCCAATCCTCTCCCCCGCCCACCAAATCTCCATCTCTTGACGGGCAGCTATAAAAAATCAGCTACTTGATTTTTCAAGATTTTGAAGCCCGTTGTTCCTGAAACTCTGGAGTTGTCAATACCAACACTAGTAAATGACAATTTGCATCTATCAGCCAAACTTGCCACCTTTTGCCTGAACATGCTGACAAAGTGTATTTAGCTGGAGCAAAATTTTACCTGTACCTCTCACCTGAAAGGATTTTTCTTTTCCTTGATCTCATATGTGAGCTACAACTTAATTGCAATCAACTAAAATTCTTCAGCGTGGACCAAGTGCAGAGTTTAAGGCCCCAGTTTTAACATGGAGCCCCAACTTTGCCTCTTGTGGACTCTGAGACCTGGAAGCTCCTCAGTTAGCCAGCTTTTCTTTTTTTTTTACAAGGTGGGGTTGGTATAATCCACTTCTCAGGGCTGTTGCATAGATTGAAATGAGACAATACAAGTGAAAGCACGTAGTGTAATGCACAGAAAATGTATTTGGTTGGGATCATTATAAAAGCTCACCCGGTGTGATATCTCAGTGATGCCCTAAACGTAATAGCTTTGTCTCTGTTCAGCTCAGACTGGCCACCTGGTCTCTGTACCTCCCGGTACATGCCATACCATTTCAGTGGCTCGAAGGGAAATAACTAAAGTTATACCTGCAGCTGGGGCTTCCCAGGTGGTAAAGAATCCTCCTTCCAGTAAGGAAACACAGGAAACAGGTTCGATCCCTGGGTGGGGAAGATCCCCTGGAGTAGGAAATGGCTACCCACTCCAGTATTCTTGCCCAGAAAATTCCATGGACAGAGGAGTCTGGAGGGCTACAGTCCATGGGGTTGCAGAATCAGACACAGCTGAGCATGCGCACAGCCCTGCAGCCTAAACTGGGGAGCAGAGCCCGCTGCTCCTGCTGCTTAGTCACGTGAGTCGTGTCCAGCTCTGTGCAGCCCCATGGACTGTGGCTGACCAGGTTCCTCTCCAGGGAATTCTCAAGGCAGGAGTACTGAGTGGGTTGCTGTGCCCTCCTCCAGGGGATCTTCTCAACCCTGGGATTGAACCCAGGTCTGCTACCCTGCAGGCAGATTCTTTACCACTGAGCCACCAGGGAAACTTCCCACAGGAGGCCACAACTATTCACCAAAACCTTTGAAGCTCATCCAGTTACCCCTAAAAAATCAAATTTTTTTCCAAGAAAAAAGAAAGCCAAGATATTTAATTCTTAGTGCTGGTTTTCTCTAATCCCTCCCCTACACCCCTTCCCTTCATGCACAGAGCTGTCTTTTGTGGGCAGTTGCAGAGACAGTCCCATTAAGTACTTTAAAAAGATCTCTCTGCTTTCCAGCAGACTTTTTCAACTCCATCTGCCTGTTCGATCTTTTTACTCTTGATCTTAGAGTTGTTCTAGGATCTGAACTGGTCAGACCTGGCACCTCATTTGCTTCCTCATTTTAAAAATAGGTGACTGGGACTTCACTGGCAGTCCAGCAGTTAAGACTCCACACTTCCAATGCAGGGATGCAGGGGGCACAGGTTTGACTCCTGAGTGGGGAGCTAAGATCCCCTAGTCTGCATAAAATAAAAAAATATAAAAATAGGTGACTGAGGTCCAGAGGCTGCCCAGGGACACACTCTCAATCTTGATAAAGCCAGGGTTGACCTTTGACTTCTCGGGGTCATGCCTTTTCTCCGGGGTCACTGACAGCTGGAAGGTGCATCTTCTAAATACTAGACTTGGATTCCTGTTGAGATGCAAGGAGTCCCCTCCCCCGCTCAGGTACTGATTCAAGCTGCTCTCAGCCATTGGAAGAGTCAGGAAGTGGGGCTGAGGGGCTGGTAGGGCTCCTGGAGGAAATGGAGAGGACAGGAGGGCTTCATAGTTTCACTCTGGCCTGGCCCCAGTGGCCTTAGCCAGAAGCCCGCCATGTAGAAACTGTCCTGGAAGAAACTTCCCCAGCCTGACACAGGATATCACGCAGGGCCAGGCTGTCACGGTCTGTCTGTTCCGAGGGGCTGACTCGGAGGCAGGCGGCCCTGTCTCCCTGCCAGCCCTCCCCGGGGTGGTCTGGCCTCTGGGCTGCAGGGGGTGGGCTCCCTGCCAACCCTTTGGCCAGACTGACTCCTGTTGGCCGCTCCGCTCAGCTCAGGTCGCTGGAGGACCAGGCAGTGTCTCAGGAAACAACTGCCTTCCCTGCGGACCCCCTGCTTCCTCTGAAAGCCAGGCTCCCCACCCCTTCTGCTGCTGGCTTGCCTCCTGGGCCCCAGGCTTGGTGTCCCGTCCTCGCCTGTAGAACCCGTTCTTGCTGGGAGCCTTGCGGGGCCAGGCGCTCACTTCTGTAACCGAATATTTATCCCTCAGCAGGGCTTTGTTCCCTTGGTTATGGCAACCCTGGGAACTCCTGGGCTGGATGGCTCAGCCGTTCCTCTCTCTCTTTCTCCACCTCTGTTTCCTGCTTGGTCTTCCTCTCTACCTTTCTTTCCAGGCATCTTTCTATCTCATGCTCTCTCTGCCTGCCAGGACCAATTGCTAGGATGCTAAGCCGGCCAGCGAGCTGAGCATTCACGGTGATTGTTACCCCATCTTCCAGGATAAGCTCTGCTCCTTGGCCGCTGCTGCGCCCAGTTACCTCTCCCGAGACCAAGTGAGCTGCCCGTCACTCACCCTCCAACCCTCCACGTTGCTGGAGACCCCTTTCTCACGATCCACATGCCCCCATTTCCCAAAGGCAGGCTCTGAAGGAGGCAGGGCGGGGAAGGGACTCACTGAGCCAAATAGCAGCTTGGAGGCCCAGCCCCGGCCACGGCGCCCGGGCATTGGACAGCCTCTCCTGGAGCGGCCTCTTGACCCCGGCCCAGTCTCCTGGTGACTTCTCCTGCCGTGGGAGACTGCATCTGGACATCGGCCCTCAGAGGCAAGTCTTGTCCAGAAACCAAGAGGCCCCTCTGCCTGGTCGTTCAAATCAAGCACAGAACCATACAAAGGCTAAAAAAATAATTTAAAAAAAACCCTGTCTTCAGATTCCATTTGCCCTTTCTCCCTGGAATTATGAATGTTTAATTTAATTTTGACTTAATTCTGTTTGCATTTTGCGGTGAACACCATCTGTCTGTTTGATGTTAAACAGTGAGTCTCGGCTCGACTTGCTGCTCCTGGTGGGCAGTGCGGCCACGGAGCTGATGCTGTGGGCTCAGAGGAGATGTGGGTTTTCTTATCACCCTCTCTGGCCCCTGCTTCCTGTGTTCCTTCTGGAGCTAATACCCACGCCTACTCTTGGGGGTCCTGGGAAGATGGAATAGCATCATCCGGCAACAGAATAGAGTTAACACAGGCACCCAGAAAGCCCTCAAACATTAGCTGCCGTGATTGCTGCTTTTGCCCTCCTTCCCTTTGTCCTCTTCTTTCTGCCTGTTTCTTCTTTCTCTTCCCTTTTACTTCCTCGGATCACACCTTGCTCTGTCTACATAAGAACGAGTTTCCTGCCAAATGTCAACATGAATCAGCCATAGGTATACATATGCCCCCTCCCTTTGGCAGACAACAACAAAATTCTATAAAGCAGTTATCCTTCAATTAAAAAAACATTTTTTTAAAAAAAGTTTCCTGGACTCCCCTAGTGGTCCAGTGATTAAGACTCCACCTTCCCCAAACGGGGGGCGCAGGACCAATCTCTGGTCAGGGAGCTAGGATTCCACGTGCTGTGCTGTGCAGCTGAAAAAAAAAGACAGGGTTTCCTGCTCCCCCAGCCCCGACAGCTGTGCTCCCTGGCTTCCCAGGGGTCTGGTGCCTCTTCAGCCAAGGTTAGCCATTGCTTAGCTTTCCACCCGTCTCCCCCTGAGCTGAGCTTTGGGGTCACTGAGAGGCCCAGCGTGGGAGATAGAAGGGGATATCAGTTCCATGGCCCAGAAAGAGTGAGAACAAATGTCAGCGTCCCCAGACAAGGCAGTGCCTGCTTCAAACCCTTGGGGGCCCCTCTGGATCCCAGTGCCCCTGATGAACTGGGTGAGGGAATTGCTACCTCTGACAAAGTGCTTCATAGACATCAAGGCTGTGACTGCGTCAGCATTGTCCCAGGCTATGTCTGCGCCAGGAGGGTGGTCAGAATCTTCATGTCTCACCGTTTTAAAAAGGTTTTTCAGGGGAGCTCCCTGGTGGCTCAGGTGGTAAAGGATCTTCCTGCAGTTCAAGAGACCCGGGTTCGATCCCTGGATCAGGAAGAACCCCTGGAGAAGGAAATGGCAACCCACTCCAGTATCTTGCCTGGAGAATCCCATGGACAGAGGAGCCTGGTGGGCTACAGTCCATGGGCTCGTAAAGAGTCAGACACGACTCACACTTCAGGGCTTACAGAAGACCGCACCCCTCCCTGTAGCTGCTTTTGCGTCCTAGCCTCCGGGACCGCCACCGAATTCTCACCAAGCCTCAGGTTCCTTTTCTCGGTTTTAGAATCATCATCGTTTTTTTCCCGCAAAAGTTTTGTCTTCCTCTTTCACTAGAGCAGCAATCCCCAGTCATTTCCTGTTCGGAAAATAGCCAGCGAGGGCCATGAGGCCACGCGATGCCCTTCACTAAGGACTGGCCTCGGGGTCCCCAGGCGTCGGCGTCAGGCTGCCCCTGGGCTGTGCCGTGGCCCCCGGGCAGCTGTCCTCTCAGCAGTTGGGGGCCACTCTCAGGGCAGAGGCTGGGTGTCCCCATCTCCCCTGGCAGGCTGTGGGCCTCCCTGCCTCCATGCCCGTTCCCCTCCAGCCTTGCTTCTCCTTCCACCTTGGCTTTTCCAAAGGGTGAATCTAATCCCATCGCTCCAACCCTGGGAAGAAGTCCCCCACCTGTAACCTGGCTTTTCGCACCCCTTAGCATCCAGGCCTTGCCCCCCTCCTTCTCCCTTTCCCTCCCCTTTCACCTGGCCAGCTGCTACTTATTCTTTTAAGACCCAGCCCAGGGACCCCCACCTCCAGGAAGCCTTCCCTGACTGAACCCCTGCCTATCCCAATCAGTTCCTGTATCTCTCTGTCTGCTGGGCAGTGAGAGCCAAAAGTGAGGTCTTGTCCTCTCTGGACTTCCAGTGTGGCCCTGAGCTGGTGCTCGACTGTTGACACGTGGCCACAATGTCACTGAGCTGAACCCCGGCTGCAGGGTTCCCTTCCTGTCCCGCGGCCCCAGCCTCGGCAGGAAGCACCTCGTGGAGCAGAGGGGAGCCCCCAGCGGGCTTTGGGTGTGAAGGCCGGGCCCTGGGCTCTGGGCACTGTAGGCTGGTGGGCCCCTCCTCAGCTTGGAAGGCCCTGTCACACCCTCCGCTTCCTCTCATTGTACCTCTTTTCCTGTTTAGCTGACTGTGAGTTAGGCCAAGAACGTTTTCTCCTGCCTTTGAGGACCTGCTCGGATGGAGCTGTTTCCCCTTTGCATCCCCCCTGATGTCTCCCAGGACT
Organism: Ovis canadensis; assembly: GCF_042477335.2. Taxonomy (NCBI): domain Eukaryota; kingdom Metazoa; phylum Chordata; class Mammalia; order Artiodactyla; family Bovidae; genus Ovis; species Ovis canadensis. The sequence goes on from NC_091246.1 coordinate 250,667,219, forward strand.
CGATGCTCTGACCCGTGGGTGGGCTCTGGGATCAATACCTTTGGACCCAGATCCAAGCTCGACCCATCTAGCCGTGTGAGCAGAGGCAAGGGGCTCACCCCTCTGGGTTGCGGATTCCTCATTTGTAAACAGAAGCTGAGAGCACAGTCCTCGTGGGGCTGTGGCGGCTTCGGCGGCCCAGGCTGCGCGTCCCTGTCCCTGTGCGCAGTTGCAGGCTGGTGGTTGTGTCCGCCTCAGAGCCCAGCCGGATGCTCCCTGGATGCCTGCGAGTGCAAACATCCTGTTCTTTTTTGAACTCCTTACTGGAGAAACGGACAAATCCGATCTATTTTTTTTCCCCTTCTACCCAGATCGGGTGACAGAGAACACAAGCACGGCTGGGCTGAGCTGCTTGACTCTGAGCTGCTGAGCAGGGTGGCCGTTCCTCTCCTGGATTAGGACGGGTTCTGTGGGAACCGGACCACCCCTGAGACGGGAGGGCGGCCCTGATGTCTCCCCGGGGCCAGGACCTGCTGCGGAGCCCCCTCCTCCTGGGCAGCGAGGGCCCTGGGCTCACGTCCTCCCCGTTCCGCCTGCCTCCTTCCCTGCAGGTGAACTTCCGAGGCCCCCGGAATGGCCAGAGATGCTGGGCCGCCAGGACCCCGGTGGAGAAGCGGCTGGTGGTGCTGGTGGCGCTTCTGGTGGCGGCAGTGGTGGCCTGTTTGGCAGTACTGGGCATCCAGTACCAGACAAGTAGGTGCCTCTGTCTGTGATGGGTCATGGGCTCCACTCACTGCTGCCCTGGGCTTTGTCTGCTGGTGTCAGCAGCTGGCCTCCGAGGCTCAGGAGGGAGCTGGGTCTGGGAAGCTGGGGTGGCTGACCCAGACTGAGGCCTGGGAGGTGGGTGGACGGGTGATGATAAGGTTTGGGGGTCAGGAGGAGGTGAGTTTGAATCCTGGCCTGGCAACTTGTTATCCGTGTGACTTTGGACAAGTCACTCAATCTCTCAGAGCTTGTGTTTTCTGCTTTACATGGAGAGACTGGTGGTCAGTTTGAATCCCTCCCACAACTAGCCCATGTTTCTCTGTCCAAACTTGTGTAACAATATGATCAGGCCCCACTTTGATCTCTGAGGATTTGGGATAATATCTGTCACATACCCAGTGCCCGGTAGAACTTCTCTGGCCTCTGTTCCGGGTTCCCTTATTGTTAGGATGCGGGCTGGTTAGACACATGGGCTGGCCCTGTCGCCCATCAACAGTTCCAACAGAACAGCAGCAATGGCTTCCGTTTGCTCAGTACTTTCCATGTAGCAAATACCTTGCCTCTCCTTTACAGATGTAATCTCATTTCCTTCTCGCTGCCACTCTGTGAGGTGTGGTTGCTTCTGGCCCCGTTTTCTGCAAAGGAAACTGAGGCAGTGAGACTAAGCTGCTTGCCCAAGGTCACATGTCTAACACGGGAGGGATTCAGCCATGGGTTGGCAGGCGCCTGAGCTCAGGCCCTGTCTTCTGTGTAATTGATGGTACACCCCAGTGTGTGTTACATGCCCAGGAAAGCTGTTCTTCTCTGAGCCAGGGGACCTTTGCGTACCTCTGTCATCTCCTTTCTCTGTCCTACCTTGTATAGCAATATGATCAGACCCCAGTTGGATCCCACTGTCAGGGGTCTGAGGCTGGTTCTCTGTGTCTGGTTGAGTGTATGTAGCAACTGCCTCTCACAGAATCAATGCTCTGTAAGCTCTTATGGACCTAGAAAGGGCAGATCCAAGCTAATAGGGATGGGAGTCCAGTTAATTCTGGGATCTCTCTCTGCTCTGTGCCCTTGTATCCAGCTCTCTGATGGCAAGAAGCACCTGGATGAGCAGCCTCTGGGGCTTTGCCAGGAGTTTAATCCCATCGACTTGGTCACCTGGTGCTCAAACCATCAGAGAGATTGTGAATCTCCATAGGATCAGGGAACATCAACTCCAGGCTTTGCTGAGCTTTCTCCGCTGTGAACTGGCTGGCCCGCGTGACTGGCCACACTGCATTGGGGTGGGGAAGGGGTTTGGGGGCCTGAAAAGAGTGCAGGCCTTCATCTGAGTCATCCTCCCATCCCTTCTGGACCAAACACTCATTCATTCACTTTCTCATTCATTCATTCACTTTCTCATTCATTCATTCACTTTCTCATTCATTCATTCACTTTCTCATTCATTCATTCACTCATTCATTCCACAAACATTGAACGAGTGCTTACTCTATGTCAGGCGCCTAGGTGGTACCTAAGAAATAATTGCTTAGTTATTTAGCTGACTTTTTAATGGTTTGTAGATGTTTTACCAAATGTGCCTAGCCCAACAGGTGATTATTACATATCTGATTGATTAATTAGTGATTTTTAACCATGCGTGCTCAGCATAATGCCTCGATGCCATAGGATACTTTGCAAAGTGAATAAATAAATGATTGAATGAACAAAGAGTGAGAAGGAAGACAAAGTGGGAACAGCCTTTCTCTGCTGATCACCCTTGTCCTGTGGCTGCCATCTTGCTTCATCCTAAAGCAGGTTTAGTTCCGGGCAGTGCAGGCCCTCTCCAGCCTTGTCTGCCCAGCTCTTGGCCCTGTGCATGGGAGCCGATGAGATTCCAACACGCACTGTTGCCCTGAGGTTGCCCCTAGAAGTTCCCAGGACGCTTCTCCATCAGAAACCAGAAGGGAGCCCCCAAGGCCTGGCTTCTACACATACACGTCTGTCGTTGCCAGGTGGGGCCCACAGGGAGGAATCCTGCTTCAGTCTATCCCGTCTGTCTCAGGGCTCCAGATGGGTTTTCCCCAGCCCTGGTCCTGGGTGAGGGGAACTCTTCCCCCCAGGGTGGAGCTGGGCTGGGGATCCGGTGACCCTTGAGCCCGTTCATGTGTCTTTATCAGCTGCCTGAGCCTGGGAAAGCAGTGGTTGCCCCAGATGCTGGTGATAACCAGCAGGTGCTGGCATCAACCATATCTGGGCAGACACTGGGCAGGTCAACGCCGATTTTGGTGATTCTATAAAGACGCACCTATAAGTTATGTCTGAGCACTTAAATACGTATTTATCCACCTTCCTGTGGCACCCTGCTTTCCCGAAACTTACAGATGCTTTGCAAACAATGGCAGCAAAACAAACAATACGTTTTCCAGAAAATATTCTGAAGTGTCTCACTTAGTGTTGAGGCCAGGCACCATCCAGAGCCTCTAACCTTTAGCTAGATCTGGGACCTGCTCCTGCCTTCTCAATGGACCATGCACGACCTAAAGGGAAGAAATACTTCTGCATCTACAGGTGGTCACCAAAGGCTGGACAAAGCTCTTTTATTCATTCAGCTATTCATTAATTCAACAAACAGTCAATGGGTAGCTGCTAGGTGCCAAGTTTGCTGAGCAAAGGAGCTATAAATGCAGTTAAGATGCTGGCCCTGGGCTTTGCAGGTGGCGCTAGTGGTAAAGAACCCACTTGCCAATGCAGGAAATAAAAGATACACGGGTTCGATCCCTGGGTCAGGAAGATTCCCCTGGAGGAGGGCATGACAACCCTCCCCAATGTTCTTGCCTGGAGAATCCCATGGATAGAGGAGCCTGGCAAGCTTTGGTCCATAGGGTCGGAAAGAGTGGACACAGCTGAAGTGACTTAGCATGCACGCACGCATGCAAGATGCTGGCCCTACCCTCACGCTCACTTCCTAGTGGGGCAGGTAAACAGGGAGACGGCCATAACACAAAATAGAGTGTGCTCAGGTAGCAGGCCTCCAGACAGAAGGCGACCAGGGAAGGGTGAGGCTTCCCCAAGGAGACAGCGCCTGGGCTGAGTTTTGAAGGTGTTGACATGGGATGAGAGGGACGTAGAAATTATGAATTAAGTAATCAAATGTACATGAAGTACCTGCTAGGCCAAGGATCGTTGATAAGGGATCTACCAGCCAATAATAGTTAAATAGCCAAGCAATTATTGCCCAAGTATCACCTGGGCGCTTAAGTATTGCTGTGTGCCTGGCAGAGTAGGTGCTTAAGTGGAGAACTGCCAGGTCTGACTGGTTCCTGGCGACGGGTTTCTTATTTAAAACCAAGGCCCCCTGTAATAACTACAGATATCTCTCTGTCTCTCTCAAGCATACACACACGCACAGATTCAGCGTCTTGCTCCCTCAGGATCATTCTCTTTACCGCTGGCCTCTGGGTTTTCCCACCAGCCAAGTATTTGTCAAGCTTGACTTCCTGCAGTTAGTTGTATAAAAACAAGAGTTATTCATTTCCTTTTCCAAATATGAAGTTATATCATAATAATGAATAGGCTTTTTCAGATGACACAGAAATTCTTTTCCCCCACCCCACCCCCCAATAAAGATTTTGGTAAATTTCCTTAATTGAAAAGCAAGGCCTAAAAGGTCTCATCTAGAGGTATTTAAAATTGTGCCACGTCCCCTATCATTTCCTTTCTCTATTTTCATGCCTAAAGTGAAACTCGCTCAGTCGTGTCCGACTCTTTGCGACCCCATGGACTACACTGTCCCGTGGAATTCTCCAGGCCAGAATACTGGAGTGGGTATCCTTTCCCTTCTCCAGGGGATCTTCCCAACCCAGGGATTGAACCCAGGTCTCCTGCATTGCAGGCGGATTCTTTACCAGCTGAGCCACAAGGGAAGCCCATTTTCATGCCTAACAGTTCAATAATCTTTAATTGTTGTACAGTCATCTCAGAACAGGAAATTATTGGTTGGCCAAAAAGAGCATTCCAATTTTCTGTAACATCCTCCAGAAAAACCCGAGCAACCTTTTTGACCAGCCCAATACCTGGAAATAGAATCGCCCTGATTTTTGTGCTGTCGTTCGACCCTTCTGAGCCTACCGTCCACCCTCGGACCTTGGGCTGGTCGTCAGAGGCTAATTAGCACTCGGGTTGCTAGCCCAGCCCCAGCCAGCGCTGTGTCTCCAGGTGAGATGATGGGCAGCCCTGCCAGCCCGTGTGCTCTCTTCTGCTCTCTGAGGGTTGATCTGGGAACCTCAGACCCTAGGACTCCAGGGAGCTGAGTCCCCTGCCCCCACTGCCCAGCCACCAGGTTATTTCCTCGTCATCAAGCAGCTGGTCCTCCTCTTCCTCATCTGCAGATGGAGAAACCCAGCTTCGGAGGGATGAGGTTGCCAGCACAAGGCCAGAGGCAGAGAGCTGGGCTTTGTACCCAGGTCTCGGAAGGAGCCCCCAGCACCTGCCCTGCCAGCCTCCTCCCTGCGCAGTGGGAATGGAAGGGCCACAGCAGCCCCCGGTGGGGCCGGCCAAGCAGCGGTGCAGGGATGTAGGAAGAACCCAGCTTCAGTGTTGCCGAAGCAGCACAGAGCGGGTTCAGTCCGGGCGCTCCCAGGCCGCCGGGGGACACTCAGAGCCTCAGTGTCCTCATCTGCCCACGGGGTTCTCGCCCCCGTTAGCAGGACACCAGCCCCTCTGGTTGCCCGTCTGCTCGGGTCAACAGGCGGTATGGATCCTCTTTCTCCTGCGGTTGGGTTTGTCTTACCACCTGGGGCCAGACCCCCGCTCAGGCGGCCCCCGGCTTGCTTCCTCTGCTTGAGCCCGCTGACTGACCTCAGGGCCGGAGTCGGGCCCCGTCCGCTGGCCTCTGCCCCAGGCCCTACAGAATCAGCTCAAAGTGAAGAGCAAAGTCGCTCAGTCGTGTCCGACTCTTTGCGAACCCATGGACTGTAGCCTACCAGGCTCCTCTGTCCGTGGGATTTTCCCAGGCACGAGTACTGGAGTGGGTTGCCATTTCCTTCTGCAGAGGATCTTCCCGACCCAGGGATCGAACCCGTGTCTCCCGCATTGCAGGCAGACGCTTTACCGTCTGAGCCACCAGGGGAGTGCATAGAATCAGCTCAGAGGAAGCAGATTTCCTTGTTCGTCGTGCTTTGTGGGCACTTGTAGGGTTTGGCAGCCCTCCGCCGGGGGGCCAGTCATCACGGGAAGAGCTCCCTTCCAGGCCCAAAGCAGAGAGAGGGTGGGACTCAGACCCCCCGGGCCACTGAGCAGGGTGCTTAGGCTCCCTGCGCCTCTGTCTCCCGATATATAAAAATGGCTTTAAGCAAAGTGGTCTGTTAGGGTTGTTTCCTTTTCGCTTTTCTGAAGATTCAGTGAGATGAGTCTCCTGCCTTATGCCCAGTGGGAGTGATTTTTCACGCTCCCTTCTAGTCCTCAGTCTTTCCTTCTCCCTGAGTCCTGGCACCATGCTGTCTGCGTCGCGCGTTTGCCGTGGACTACGTATCCTCAGTGAGCGCGTGGGTAGTAAATATCGGACATTTCTATGTATCCTCAGTGAGCGTGTGTATAATAAATAACGGACATTTCTCCTGTAGTCTTCACTTTTCTTGGATAAGTTTGCGTCCCCCATGAAATTATTAAAAAAGACTATGCTTTTATATCCCTACCACACTCACACACACACCACACACACACATACACACACACAGCTACCTGTACTCAACAAAGAACCTGGAAGATGCTCAGTAATTATTTTGTTGAATAAATGAATGCATGAATGAGTAAACCAATTTGTTGAGCATCAGGAAATAATTTTTAAAAAATCAATGAATATTTATGGAGGGACTGATTAAAAGAAGCACCTTGGTTCTGGTTTTAAAGTCATAGGAAGGATTTTAGGCAACTCAAGAGAAGTCTTATTTTACGAGCCAGGAGATCATAAATCCACTGAAATCTTTGTCTCTGTAGTGTTCTGGTGATTGTCTGTTTGGTCAGGGCTCGGGTAGGGCCTGGCACCCCAGGGCCCCAGACCACCTGCACTGTATTTCCGTAGCCTCCTCCCTGCCTGCCCTTCATTGACCTCTTACCCTTGACCCCTGCCAGGAACTCCCTCGGTGTGCCTAAGTGAGGCCTGCATCTCGGTGACCAGCTCCATCTTGAGTTCCATGGACCCCACGGTGGACCCCTGCCAGGACTTCTTCACCTATGCCTGCGGCGGCTGGATCAAAGCCAACCCCGTGCCGGATGGCCACTCGCGCTGGGGGACCTTCAGCAACCTCTGGGAACACAACCAAGCTATCATCAAGCACCTCCTCGGTAGGCACCCGGCGGGGGGACTGCGGAATGGGCTGCAGAGGGGGCCTGCCCTCTGCACCCACCAGGCTTGGCTGAAGGGCAAGGTTGGCGGGATGGGGAGGCGAAAGGGTTGGGAGCAGACGAGGCTGGGTTAGAATGTCTGCCCCATCTCTGGGTGTGTGATCCTAACTTACTTATCAGTGAGCCTCACTTTCTCCATCTGTAAAAATGGGACTCAGTTCAGTTCAGTTCAGTCGCTCAGTCGTGTCCGACTCTTTGTGACCCCATGAATCACAGCACGCCAGGCCTCCCTGTCCATCATCAACTCCCGGAGTTCACTCAGACTCACGTCCATCAAGTTAGTGATGCCATCCAGCCATCTCATCCTCTGTTGTCCCCTTCTCCTCCTGCCCCCAATCCCTCCCAGCATCAGAGTCTTTTCCAATGAGTCACCTCTTCGCATGAGATGGCCAAAGTACTAGTAAGGCCCAAACTGCAGAGTTTCAAGAACTAGAGAGCAGATGTGTGAAGCATTAGCGTGGTATGTACGGCACGTCATAGGTGCGTTAAGAACTGTAGCTGTGCTCGTAGTTTATGGCTTCAAGCTGTGGCTTAGTTTTGGACTGGTTTTGACTGGGAGATTTGCAAGTTGTGAGCAAAAAGAATGAAGGCTGAACATGCTGGGTCCAGATTTTAAGGTTGTGAGCCGATCCAGGTTCTGACAACGGTTTATCTGAGAGTCATCCAAAGGCAGGAGTCTTCTGGGCCTCGTGGTAATCCGGCTTGCGCGATAAGCAGTCTCACCAAAGTCCGTTGCGTTATGCCCTGTTGGGCCGTTAGCACTTCTAGCTGACCTTGGTGTTGGTGGTTTACCCTCAGGTTAGGGTCCCACGTCTGTCTTGGTTGAGGCTGTCCTTGGTCAGTGTCTGTTGAATTAGCATCTGCCCCGGAGGGTGCTCCTCTCTATGTGGAATCAAAACTCACCGTGCTGTAACCTATAAAGGTCCCGACGTGAACCCCTTTGGGACCAAGACCTTCTCCATGCCTGTCTCCTGCTGACCCCTGCCCCATCCTGGGGCCTTCAGTGCTGATAGGAGCTAGATCGTGAAAATCAGTCCATTAATTCATCAATGATAGAACTTAGATTCAAGAAATACCTATTAAATTTAAAAAAATACTTTCTTAAAAAATGAAACCTTCTTAATACTCAAAAGTAGGTAAACTGAAGAAGACATCTAAAAGAGGGCTCAGTCATGTCTGATTCTTTGTGACCCTATGAGCTATAGCCCGCCAGGCTCTTCTGCCCATGAGATTCTCCTGGCAAGAATACTAGAGTGGGTTACCATTGCCTCCTCCAAGGGGATCTTCCTGACCCAGGGATTGAACCCTCGTCTCCTGCATTGGCAGGCAGATTCTTTACCACTGGTGACACCTGGGAAGCCCCTAAAAAGAGGTAGATCTTCTCAACAGGACAGAGACCTTCCTATGAGACAGGAAAAGATTCTAACTTGATGATTATGAATTTCAGGAGACTGTGTCTTTAAGATGAAAGTGGAAATTAGCAAACCAGATTAAGGAGACCTTTCCTTTCTTTCTCACCTCAGCCCCAGGGGGCGTGGCTGCTGCAGGGTGAAACTCACCCACCACTTATCCTTGGTACCCAGAAGCTCCTGGGCAGGGGCCCTGGGCACAAGGAGACCTCCTTGTCTCCCTGAGGATCAGAAAAGGTGGTGGGTGGAGGTGGGGCTGAGGGAACCCCATGTCAGGAATAACACAGCCCCCTGCATGCTTTATGCCACCCCATTGCCTTTGCAAGGGGACCCAGCCTTTTATTTCAGGACTGAAGGCAGATATGTCTGTGGTGGCCAGACTGGAGCTCAGGGACATCCTTTCCCCAGCATCTAAAGACACAGGTGGAGACTGGGCCGGGATCATCAACCAAAGCAGGAAAACGGAGGACTTCCCTGAAGGCCCAGTGGTTTAGATTCCACACTTCCGCTGCAGGAGCCACAGGTTCCCTGCTTGGGAAACGAAGATCCCATATGCTGCACGGTGCAGCCCCAGACATAAATAAGTTGTATTTGGGGACTTCCCCGGCAGTTCAGTAGTTAAGAGTATGTGCTTCCATGCAAGGGGCACAGGTTCGATCCCTGGTCTGGGGAATAGACTAAGATCCCACAGTGCTGTGCTGCGTGGTCAAAAAAATGGAAAACACGGCAGGAGAATAGTCTCGGTAGGATAATGATATGGGCTGGTGCCTCTACATCCTTCGCCAGGACCTGGATTCAAGTCCTGGTTCTGCCACTTACTGTGTGATCTTGGGTCAGTGATGTAACCTCTGTGGGCTTCTTGTCATCAGTACAGTGGGAACCGCACCTCCTCCAGGTTGTGAAAATTAGATGGAAAAATATCTATAAAGCACTTTGCTGGAGCCAAGCATATTGTGGTGGCTGTTGGCTGTGCTGCTGTTACTCTTGTTATTCACCCTTGACCTTTGCCCAGCACTTTGCAGTTTACAGAGCTCTTTTGTAGATAACCATTCCTTGTGACCCTGCTCCTTTAGGAGCTAGGAAGCTATTGCTCACCGCACTTGATAGACGAGGAACCAAAAGTCCAGAGAGCTCCCCAAGACAGGCTAGTAGGTGGCAGAAGTGCCACTGCCTGAATCCTGCCCACGCGTCCCTTTCCTGTCCGATGCCACCTCCTCTGGGCACCAACGATGGTACAGCTCCCTGTCCACCTTTTTTGGGGAGAACTTGCAGGAAGCACAAAGTGTTGAGAGTCTGAAGGAAAGGAGGAAACGGACCGGCACTTGCTGAGTGTCTGCTCCACGCCGGGCTGTGTACCAGGCTCTATATCCACTGCCTCAATCCTCATGGCTACCCTGGGACCTAGAATTTGCGGTCCCGTTTCCTGGATGACAAAACAGAAGTTAAGCTTGCCAAGGACACCCTGCCAGTCCAGGGGCTTCAGCCAAGGGGACCAGTTCACACCGAGAAGGGATTGCGGAGAAAGGCAGACGGGCCCTCTGCCTCCCCAGGCAGGTCTGGAGCTGGCTCTTGGGGAGGGCACCCCTGGGTCCCGATCTGCTGCCTCTGGGAGGATCGTGGGTCTTATCAGGAAGACCTTGGGTCTCAGCCAAGACTCAGCCCATCCCCACACCCTGTCCCGCCCCCACAGCAGTGGCCTCCAGTCTTGACTCTGGCCTTCCATCCCCGCTGTCCCTGAGGGTGGGGAGCTGCACTGAGCTGGCGTGCAACAGCCAGGACCCTGCGTACAAGCCCCTGACCCTGGGTCAGGGCCCAGTGGGATCAGGAACCCCGACAGGCTAGCCGATGACGTGTGGCCTTGGACGAGTGACCCGCCTTCTCTACAGCTTCATTTCACTATCTGTAAAAGGTGGATGATGGTATTGCCTGATGCTCAAGGTTACTGTGGGTATCATCTTGCGTGTGATGGGTTAGCGTGCTTGGCTCAGAGCCTGGTACCCAGTAGGCGCTCAGCAGAACTGCCCTCCTCGGTGGTGGGGATGGGTGAGTTCCAGGTCAGCCCTCTCCCTACAGGCTGTGTGACTACAGAGGGCTGCCCGCCCTGCTTCAGCCCTTCACCTAGGAAGTGGAAACCAACTCAGAGTACTGGCCAGGGTGTTCTAAGGATTCATGGGCTGGTCACAGAGAGAGTAATTATTGCTTCTTTTATTTCTTGGACTTGCCTGGTGGCTCAGACGGTAAAGCGTCTGCCTATATTTCGGGATACCTGGGTTCAACCCCTGGGTCAGGAATATCCCCTGGAGAAGGAAATGGCAACCCACTCCAGTACTATTGCCTGGAAAATCCTATGGACAGAGGAGCCTGGCAGGCTACAGTCCATGGAGTTGCAAAGAGTCAGACACGACTGAGCGACTTCACTTTTCACTTATTTCTTAAAAAAAAAAAAAAAAAGTAACCGGAGTATAGTTGCTTTACAATGTTATATCAGTTTCTGCTGTGCAGTGTGGTGAGTCAGCTACGCATGCACATATATCCCCTCCCGTTTAGGTCACCACCGAGCGCTATAGCAGAGCCCCTGTGCGATACGGTGGGCTCTCCGTAGTCGCCTGTTTCACACGCAGTATCAGGAGTGTCTGTGTGTCGGTCCCGATCTCCCGATTCATCCCATGCCTCCGCTTTCCCCACTGGCATCCATCTGTGACTCTCTATCTACTTTGTAAATAAGATTGTTTATACCAGCTTTCTCAGATTCTACACATACGCGTTAATACACGGTGTTTGTTTTCTCTTATGGAAACCCTGATAGAGCCTCTTAGCAGAGGGAGGTCTGCAAGTGTTAGGCATTCAGTCTTGTCTGACTCTGCAATCCCATAGCCAGGCTGCTATGTCCATGGAATTCTCCAGGCAAGAATACTGGAGTGGGTAACCATTCCCTTCTCCAGGGGATCTTTCCGACTAGGGATCGAACCCAGGCCTCCTGCATTGCAGGCAAATTCTTTATCATCTGAGCTGCGAGGGAAGCCCCAAGGAGGTATGGGGGTATCCAAGACCATGCTGGGTTGTTTACTTGTATTATTTTCTTTAAGCCATGGAGTATATGCCCATTTTACAGATGTGATTCACAAATACAAAGGAAACAGATCTAGGCAATGGTGGAGCTGGGGCCTCAGACCTGTCTTTCTCTACTGATTCTGCTGTGCACAGAGGTCACGGAGCAGCCCAGAAGTATGGTCTGCCCTGCCATCTCTTTTCCCTGACAGCTGCTTGATTTTGTTCTCCAGGCCAGTGGAGACCTGACCGGGGCCCAGTGAACAAGTAGCTGGGGTCCCCTCATGTCATTATGACCGAGAGCTTCCCCATGAGGTATATCCTGGCATCCCCTCCCCCTAGGCTCACTGTTGAAAACCAGTCTAGAAACGGCCCCTGCCCTGTGGACCTTGATACCTGGGACTCTTGATACCTGGAAATTCCTGAAGGGGCAGGAAGCAGGTGAGCAGGTGAGCGAAATATGCAGGTGCGTGGGCCAGTGCATTCTTGGGCTCCAGGTCAGGCTGGTTTCAGCTCCCCCAAGACAAAGGGGTCAGCCAGCAGGTCTCGGGAGGGATTGGATACACAGGGGCCTGGCTAGGCAGGCTGGCCTGGGTGGGGACGGCTTCTCTCGGAGGAGAAAGACAACTCAGAGCACAGTGAGGATTGTTATCAGCTGGTCGTGCAGGACAGCTGTCACCATCACTTGCCCCGTGACCTTGGGCGAGCCCCTTCTCTCTGTGAACAGTGGGTTTGCTCTGGCCCCTCCGAGGAAATCTGGGGACATCTGTAGCACGTGGGTTGAGCTGGGCCAAGTGCCACCGTGGCATATCTTGGCAGCCTGCTGGCTAGAAGGGGCGACCTCAGCCGCATGAGACCCAGGTGCCTCAGCCAGAAGACTCTCTGCCATCCATACACACTGCCGGCGGGGGCTGTCCTCGTAGGCTTTGGGGAGACCGGAGGGTGTCCTCACTTCATCAGGGGAAAGATACGGTTGGACCTGTCACCCTGAGGCTGGGCCCTCGCCTTAGGCATTCTACCTAGTAGTGCTTTTCGCACAGGCTATTCTGCCATCTAGAATACCTTCCCCCTCCCCCGTCCCAGTCCTGCAAGACTCAAACCTGCTTCTCCTGTTATGCCTTCTGTGGTTACCAAAGGGCCTCTCCAGGCTTGAGCTACAATTAAATTTTGTGTACTTGTCAAGTTTACTGTATATTCTAAAATGAATCATGCAAAAAAAAATAATTGATGCCTACTTGTAACAATAAACTGTGGGAAATTCTGAAAGATGGGAATACCAGACCACCTGACCTGCCTCTTGAGAAATCTGTATGCAGGTCAGGAAGCAACAGTTAGAACTGGACACGGAACAACAGACTGATTCCAAATAGGAAAAGGAGTACGTCAAGGCTGTATATTGGCACCCTGCTGATTGAACTTCTATGCAGAGTACATCATGAGAAACGCTGGGCTGGAAGAAGCACAAGCTGGAATCAAGATTGTCGGGAGAAATATCAATAACCTCAGATATGCAGATGACACCACCCTTATGGCAGAAAGTGAAGGGAAACTGAAAAGCCTCTTGATGAAAGTGAAAGAGGAGAGTGAAAAAGTTGGCTTAAAGCTCAACATTCAGAAAACGAAGATCATGGCATCTGGTCCCATCACTTCATGGGAAATAGATTAGGAAACAGTGGAAACAGTGTCAGACTTTATTTTTTGGGGCGCCAAAATCACTGCAGATGGTGATTACAGCCATGAAATTAAAAGACAGCATATTCAAAAGCAGAGACATTACTTTGCCAACAAAGGTCCGTCTAGTCAAAGCTATGGTTTTTCCAGTAGTCATGTATGGATGTGAGAGTTGGACTGGGAAGAAAGCTGAGTGCTGAAGAATTGATGCTTTTGAACTGTGGTGTTGGAGAAGACCCTTGAGAGTCCCTTGGACTGCAAAGAGCTCCGACCAGTCCATCCTAAAGGAGATCAGTCCTGGGTGTTTGTTGGAAGGATGCTAAAGCTGAAACTCCAATACACTGGCCACCTTCGGCGAAGAGTTAACTCATTGGAAAAGACCCTGATGCTGGGAGGGATTGGGGGCAGGAGGAGAAGGGGACGACAGAGGATGAGATGGCTGGATGGCATCACCGACTCGATGGACATGAGTCTGAGTGAACTCCGGGAGTTGGTGATGGACAGGGAGGCCTGGCGTGCTGCAGTTCATGGGGTCGGGAAGAGTCGGACACGACTGAGTGACTGAACTGAACTGAACTGTAACAGTTCAAGTAATGCAGATTCCCTGAAGCCCAAGTTAATGGTTTCCCTTTCTTCTACTCCCGACCAGATACAGACAGAATCATTCCAATGGCATCGAATCTGTCTGTGTCGGGGACTTGGCGGTTCATCATGCCACCCTGTGACATCTCTTCTGTTGTCATTTTGTTTTACCTTTCCAGTATTTACTGTCGAATGTAGCTTCATCTTCCTGTGCACGGTGAAAACTCTGTGGACCAGATCTGCATGTGAAATACCTTCTATCCAGTGTCACTCCCGCAGCAGCAGGCCCTTCTTTCTCTTTCATGTTTGGTGGGGGGCGGGGGTGGTTAGGTGGATTGGCTTTTTAATCAATCATTTATTTATCTTTGGGGCGCTGGGTCTGCTTGCTGTGCCCGCGCTCTCTCTGGTTGTGGTGAGCAGGGCTCCGCTCCCTTGCCATGTGTGGGCTTTTCATTACTGGGGCTTCTCTCGTTGCAGAGCGTGGGCTCTAGCCGCTCAAGCTCCGTAGTTGTGGTGCACGGGCTTAGTCGCTCTGTGCGTGCATGCGTGCTAAGTTGCTTCAGTTGCATCTGACTCATTGCAACCCTATAGACTGTAACCCGCCAGGCTCCCCTGTCTGTGGGGTTTCTCCAGGCAAGAATACTGGAATGGGTGGCCATACCCTCCTCCAGGGGATCTTCCTGACCCAGGGATCGAACCTGCGTCTCTTACGTCTCCCGCATTGGCAGGCAGGTTCTTTACCAGTAGCGTCACCGGGGAAGCCCTATTTCCTCTGTGGCATGTGGGGTCTTCCCACCCAAGGCTGACCCTGTGTCCCCTGCGTTGGCAGGCAGATTCTTCACCGCTGGATCACCAGTGAAGTCCCTAGATGGACTGAGTGATGAGTTGATCCACGGATGGGAGTGGGTGTCCAGGGCTTCTTAGGGGCGGCTGGATTGCTTCAGATCCCTCTCTGGTGTTCCAGGCCAACCTGCAGGAGGGGAAAGAGATGGCGAGAGAGCGTAGGCCTCTGCTCTGGCCTCAGCCACTCGCTGGTGTGACCTTGGACTGGTGACCCAGCCTCTTGCCTACAAGTTGGCACCCATGTCTGTGGCCGCCCAGCGTCTGTCTCATCCCAGGAGTGCTGTGGGAAAGGGTGTGCCAATAAAAACTTCCAGAGGAAGAAGTAGGCCGATTAAATGCGTTGCTCTTTTTTCTCTCTGGGACTTTGGGGAAGTGACAGAGGAAGTTTCTGGAATTCGGGGTCCCTGGAAGGAAGTACCCAGGCAGTCGGGAGTCCTGTTGTCTGGTCCTGGGCTGCCAAATTGTCTCCAGACCACTGGGTCCTGGAAGTGCCACCGTTTTCAAAATATGTCCCCCTTCTGGGTCCTCGGGCCTTCCCTGGTGGCTCAATGGTTAAAAAAAAAAAATCTTGCTTGCCAGTGCAGAGACTCAGGAGACGTGAGCTCAATCCCTGGGTTGGGAGGATCCCCTGGAGGAGGAGATGGTAACCCACTCCAGTATTCTTGCCTGGAGAATCCCATAGACAGAGGAGCCTGGCGGGCTACAGTCTAAGGGGTGGCAAGAGTCGGATATGACTCAGTGACTGAGCACGCACACACACTGGGTCCTAGACACTGCCCAGCCCCTTCCTCCTCGGCCGCTCTCCACTTCTGGGAAATAAACACGGTCTGGGGTGTTTTAAAGGAAACCAGGCTTTTCCTCAGGAGAAAATCAACTGTGCCTGATTTCACTTGGAAAACGAGCCTGCTCCCTCGGGCCCGAGTGATGGACGCCTTTGTCTGCGGAGCCCCAGGCACACCTTCCCTTGCTCTCAGCAGCTCCATGCTGTCCGCTGACTGTGGGGCAGCTTCGCTAGGTGCCCGGGCTTGTGGAAGGAATTTAGCAGTCTTTCTTTGTGGAACTTACAGTCCCACAGGGGAGACAGTCAACAAATTAATGAGTTAATAAATGACATGGTTGTAAAGACTTCAGCTCAGTTCAGTTCAGTCGCTCGCTCAGCCATGCCTGACTCTTTGCGACCTCATGGACTGCAGCACGCCAGGCCTCCCTGTCTATCACCAGCTCTTGGAGTTTACTCAAACTCATGTCCATCTGGTAGGTGATGCCATCCAACTGTCTCATCCTCTGTCGTCCCCTTTTCCTCCCACCTTCAATCTTTCCCAGCATCAGGGTCTTTTCCAATGAGTCAGATCTTCCCATCAGGTGGCCAAAGTATTGGAGTTTCAGCTTCAGCATCAGTCCTTCCAATAAATATTCAGGACTGATTCCCTTTAGGATGGACTGGTTGGATCTCCTTGCAGTCCAAGGGACTCTCAAGAGTCTTCTCCAACACCACAGGTCAAAAGCATCAATTCTTTGGCGCTTAGCCTTCTTCACAGTCCAACTCTCACATCCATACATGACTACTGGAAAAACCATAGCCTTGACTAGATGGACCTTAGTCAGCCCTGGGGTAGGAGTGTGGGATCAAGAGGGAGGGAACGGAAGACAGGCTCGAGCTGGAGGCGGCGAGGCGGCGAGGCCCAGGTCATTCAGGGCGGTGTTTCCCAACCTTTTCTAATGACTGCCCCCTCCCTAAAATCTTAACCCCACAGATATACTGTATGCTTGTTTCTGTACTGTTCTTGTGGTTTAGTCACTCACTAAGTCGTGTCCAACTCTTTTGTGACCCCCATGGTCTATAAGCTGCCAGGCTTCTCTGTCCATGGAATTTCCAGGCAAGAGTACTGGAGAGGATTGCCATTTCCTTCTCCGGGAGATCTTCCCAGCCCAGGGATCAAACCTGCATCTCCTGCACTGGCAAGAGGGTTCTTTACCACTGAGCCACCAGGGAAGCCCTGTATGTGTTCATAAAATAAGATGTTTCTAGGGACTTTACTGGTGGTCCAGTGGTTAAGACTTCGCCTTCTAGTGCCGGTGGGGCAGGGGGCGGGTGGTGGTGTGTGGCTTCAGTCCCTGGTTGGGGAGCGAAGATCCCATATGCCTCATGGCCAAAGAAATCACAACCATAAAACAGAAGGAATACTGTAAAAATTCAACCAGGGGGAAAAAAAAGTCCACATTTTTAAAAAACTTTAAAAAAAAAAGGCTGTGCTTCCAGTGCAGAGGGTGCAGGTTTGATCCCTGGTCAGAGAATGAAGATTCTGCATGCTGCTTGGCACAGCCAAGGAAACAAAAAGAACAAGATGGTTCTGCTATTCAAGAATTAATTTTCTCCCCACTTTAGGAGCAGTATTAGCCTCATTGAGAATGCATGCTGTAGGACCCTCTAGGCAATATTAAGGAATGTGTATACTCCTATGCCTCTTTGAGCTAAAAATATTCAGGACAGCAGCTCTGTCGACTGCCCCCAAGGTTCCACATGGATGTCTGATAGATCTCAAATGTAAAATAGCTGAAATCCGAAGTGCTGGTTCCATTCATGGAACCTGCCTTCCTCCGCCCACTTGTGTAGCTCAGCGCCCCCGGCTCCGGCCGGGGGAACCTGGCAGCGTCTCAACTCCTGCTTCCTCTCGTGTTCCCCCCACTGGCTTCTTGGTCCTTCTTTCTGCCACCCTGCCCCCGCCCTGAGCATTGCTCCATCGCTCTGCTGGTCTGTTGCAGCGAGCTCCCAGCTGGCCGTCTCACCCTGGCTCCTGTCCCGCAAGGAGTCTGCGGGGTCGCAGGTGCCTTTGAGCGAGGAGGAAGGAGAGGAGGTGGAAAAGATGCCATGGGTGGTCCTGAGGGGCGCAGGAGCCAGGTGGGGTGGGGGGTGGTGGAGGAACTTGGCCTGCTCCCAGGGCTCCAGCCTCAGCCTGCATGGACAGGTGCTGGGAACGGAGCGTGCTCAGTCCCCGAAGGCCTCATCCTCTGTCCCTCCCTGCCCCCGCGCCACCTCCTTTCCTCCCCTTGCCAGTCTCCCCTGGGCCCTGGCCTCAGCACCCTCTTGGCCCCCAGAATACAGCTTCTTCCTCATCAGACGCAGGCTCTGGGCTCCGTTCTTTCTGCGCCCATCGCTGCGGGCTGCCGTGTGCCCGCCCGGTGCAGGGGGAGCAGGGGGGCTCAGCCGTGGACTGGTGGGCAAGGCCGCCAAGCCCCACATCGGCAGTCGCTCCGCATCTTCGTGCTTCCTTCCCAGAGCTCCAGCACGGCATTCTCGGGCCCCCCGCCATCCTGTTTAAAGCCCCTGGACTTGCTCCTTGTAGCATCACCCCACGCATAATCAGAGGTCTTGTGTGGACCACGCTGTTGTCCATCTGGCCCGTCAAGCTGCGGACCTCACGCTGCCACACCTGTGTGTCCCAAGTTGCCCAGTGCCTCCTCCTCCCCCAGCCCGGCAGCCCCCAAACCGCTGGAGCTTAGTAAACATTTGTGAGGAATTGAGCCGAGGTTGACCACAGGGGTGTGGAGCCAGGAGGAAGGAAGTTTGAAGCTGAGAGGGAAGTCGAGACATTCCACCTCCCAGCCATCATTCGGGGTTGTATCTGATGGGTCTGCCTGGAACTCGCTGTAATGAGCACAGCCAGGCTGTTCCTTGGGAGTCTTTATTTGGGCCTCTTATCTCAGTGGCCTTGAGGCCGCGAAGGAGAGAGATACTAGGCCCTTCTGTGGGCCAGAGCATGCAGAACGTGCCTCCCCTGACACTGGTCTGGCATTTCAAGGTCATGGCCAGAGCCAGCTGAGGGCAGTGGGATGCTGGGGTCTGGTGAGCAGTGATGGTTCTTCAACAGCCTAGCTGCTGGGGGATGCTGCCGTAGAAATGAGGCCCCTGGGAGGCGGTGGGAGCCCCCACTTTGCATTCCCTGATGTTCTGCTTGGAGAGTCTGGGGAGCTGGACAGCTCTCGCCCCATCTGGTTCCCCCTCCCCGCCCCCAGAAGGCTCTTCTCACACTCCAGGAGGGCCCAGGGGGCGCTCAGTTGTCTCCAGGGCTCAGCAGTGGTCCCCGGTAAACTCCAGGGCTGTGTGTACCCTCCACAGCCCCGCAGCACACCCCCGGACCTCCGTCTCCATACCACCCTTCAAACTCCCATCCCGTTCAGGGCCGTCTCCTTGACTGCAGCCAGACGGGGCTGACGTTCTCTGCCAGTGGTCCCCGTGACGCTGTTTATGGTAAGAATTGGAGGGCAGGGGCGTGCTCGGGAGAAGGGCTGGGAAAGCTGATTAGACCGGTCAGGAAATGACTCCCGCCCTTGTGAAACAGGCTCCGCCAAACATTTCTTTTCTCCCAGGCCCTTTTACGCTTCCTTGCTTTGCTTCATCCTGTCCAACTCCCCCGCACCCAACCAGACCCAATACCCTTTCCCTTCATTTCTGCCTGGTGAGTAACTTTTTGTCTTTCAGAACTGGCTCAAACAGTAGAACATCCTCTGGAGACCCTCCCCTGTAGGCCCTCCCCACTCCACCAAAGGCTGTGACCTTTCTGTAGGTGGCAGAACCATTTACGTTAGTGAACGCACACCCTGTCTTGAGGGTGCGTCTTTGCATGCCTGAGTCACCATTAGACCGGGAGCTCCCCAGAGGCAGGAGTGGGTCTCAGTCATGTCCGTGAAACCTTATGCCCGGTCTGGTACCTGTAGGTGCTCAGCGTGGAGGCCCTTCATGAACAAGTCTCTGAGGAGAAGCCTCTTAGTCAAGGTGGCCTCTGAGAGGCCTTGGAAGCTGAGTGCGGTGTGAGTGTCCAATGCAGAAGGCTAGAGGGAGCTTTTTCTTTATGCGTTTCCTTGTTTAGTATTTGTGTTTATTTGTATTTGTATTTATTCCTTCAAAAGGAAGCTCCATGGGGACAAGGACATTGTCTTTTGTGTCCCCTAAGCTGGCACAGAGCCTGGCATAGAGTTAGCAACTAGTACCTGCTTCGTGAACGTATGGATACACTTTTGCCAGAAGAGTCTTCATGAAGGAAGTGGGGTGTAGGGAGTCTCTCCAGGAAGCAGAGGGAGGATCCAGGAGGAGGAGTGAGGAGGAGTGCCCCAGTGGAGCCAGATGAACAGACACAGACCACCCTGTCACCTCCAGTGGGTGCGGACAGGCTTGGGCACATGCAGGAGCCTGGTCCTCAGCAGGTAGCATCGGGACCAGGGCCCCAGGGGCAAGGAGAAGGGCCAGGGGTTCCCAGGGGTCCCCGGGTGAGGCACTGAGGTGCTGCTCGTGGGGGTGGGAAGGGGTGTGGCAAAGGGCCTCTGTGTCAACTCGAGGTCAGACGAAGCTGCCCAGCCCCGCTGAGGAAGGGCACTGAAAGCCAGTCTGTAATGAGCGAGGCCCTTCAAGCTCTGCCCAAGTCCAGTCTTGATCACAAGAGAGGTTCTCAGAAATCTGGGAAGAAAGCCCCAAGACAGGCATCTGTCCCACACGCCAGGCAGGGGAGTGTGGGCCGCATGCTGGCTGGCAGGGAAGCCGACCACTGTCTGCCGTCCCGGGACAGGTCTGAGAAGGCGTCCAGCGGAGATGGAGAAGCGCAGGCTCCTCTCTCTGCGTGCAGCCGGCTGAAGTGAGGAACCCTCCAGCATGCCCGCTGCGGTGGTCGCATCTCTGCTCTGACCCGGCTCCTCGCCTGCACTGACAGGCCCCTGTGCCAGCCCTTTGCACAACTGAGGACACCTGAGCTCTCCTGGGGCTGCCCAGCGTGGGGACAGGCATGTGCCATCAACCACTGTCCTCTGCTGTTCCAGAAAACTCCACGGCCAGCGTGAGCGAGGCAGAGAGAAAGGCCCAGGTGTACTACCGAGCCTGCATGAATGAAACCAGGATTGAGGAGCTCAAGGCCAAACCTCTGATAGAGCTCATCAAGAAGGTGGGCCCCTGCCCCCGTCTCCCCTGCCATGCCCCCTGCCCCCTGCCCCCTGCCCGAACCGCTGGCTTCCACCGCCAGGGCCCAGCCACCTTACACCTTACCCAGCCGGATCGTGGAGTCTGCTGACATGTGTCAGGCTGCTTGAGCGTGTGTGTATGTGTGTGCGCGCATCTCTGCATCAATGGGGATGTCTGTCGTGTGTGTGTGTGTGTGTGTGTGTGTGTGTGTGTCTGGGCATCTGTGAGTGGGACAAGGGCTGCGTTTACAGGGAAAATGTTTCTCTTTCTGGCTGCTTCCATTCCCTCAGAGGGGATGTTTGTGTGTGCAGAGGGGTGTGTCTCGCAAGGACCAGCAGAAACTCTGGGGTCAGAAGCAGAGCCCTCCCGGTGAGGAGGGCCACACTGACCCTCGGGGCCACACTGGCACCCCATCCCCCTCAGCTGAATGCCCTCCCGGGCACTGTCCAGTCAGCCTTGGAGGGACCCTGAGGGGAGCCACCCAAGGCTGGCCAGGCTGCCCGGCGCACACAGAAGGGTGGGCGTGGGTGTTCCCAGGGCCTGCTGTTCCCCTGAGGCCCCGCTCCCAGGTGGGCTGCCGGGGAGCCCTGAGGCAGGGTGGGGGACCGTGGGCACCCACCTGGACAGCCTCCCCTATGGCACAGGCAGAGAACATTAGAAAGTCCCAACTCGGAGAGAGACTCTGTTAGACCTTAGCTCATCAACCTTATAAAGAATATGGACCCATTTTTTTTATGGGCACAATTGAATTTCTGCTTTAATAGAAATTACATTCACACGATTGATTATTCAACAATGAACAGATTCAGGAAAAGTCAGCCACCTCGGAAGCAGGAGCCATGTTCTCATGACTCAGTGATCAGAAACCCCCAGTAAAGACAGACCAGAACTCTCATTTGCTCCTGAGGCCCAGAGAGGTCAAAGGACTGCAGAAGGTCACACAGCATGTCCACTGCAGAAGCAGAACCCACGTCTGGCCTTCAGCCAGCTCATCCCCCCCACGTCCCCTCTCCCTCCCCACAGCTTGGCGGCTGGAACATCACGGAACCCTGGGACAAGGACAACTTCCAGGACACCCTGCAGGTGGTCACATCCCACTACCACACCTCCCCCTTCTTCTCTGTCTACGTCAGTGCCGACTCCAAGAATTCCAATAGCAACGTGATCCAGGTGAGTGGCCTGGGGTTCTAGGGCGAGGACAGGCCTGATGTGTGTTCGCAAGTGGCTGGGTGGGGTGGGGTGCAGACCTGCCCTGGGCAACAGGCTTCCGGTTCCTGAGCTTGCTATCTCTGGAGGCTCCCCACTGTGAGATTTAGGGCAGGAAAGTTGTTAAAGGGCAGGCTTGTCCTCCTTGGGTAGGTGGGGTACCACAGTGCAGGTGAATTTGGGGGATTCTGATTGGTCCATGGGCCCCAGGGGTGATGTCAAGTCCTGGGCACAGCCGGAGCCGCCTCCTGGTCACCCCACCTCTGTCTCCAGCTTTCGTGGCTCTGCTTGGAATAGCTTTGAGTCCACCTGTTCCCACCAGAGCCTGCCGCAGACAGCACACCCAGGGGAGCCGCAGCCCTGGTCTGCCCACTCTCAGGTGCCAAAGTGAGAAACCCAAGCTTCTCCTGGGTTTCTCCCCGCCTCTACCACTCACTCACTGTGTGACCATGGGGAGTGCCTCAGCCTCTCTGAGCTGCAGTTTCCTTATCCGTCAAATGAACTATAGTAACACCTACTCCAGGTATGTCAGAGCGTGGCCAAAGGCTTTGTTACGAGCTATCAGGGATTGACCCTGCCTCCGTGCCCAGCACCCAGCAAGCCCTTCACGGGTACTGTCTCCTTGTATTCTCATCCCAGCTCTGAGGGCTTGATGGTTCCCCATCTTCCAGCTGGAGAGGCTGAGGATCAGAAAGGTTCAATAGCTTGTCTAAGGTGACATAGCTCTGAGTGATTCTGGACTGCTCATTATCTTGGGAAGTGGTTAATTAAACACAGACAGTCTGCAGATCCTTGGAGTTTAAAGAGGAGGATGGCTCTGGCCCATGAGAAGGGCCCTGAACCCCTGCAGCTGACCACATGTGTCTGTCCCCTCGCTGGAGGGCCATCCCAGTGGTGGCCCCTGCTACCAGCTTGTGCTTTGCCGGGGTCCAGCCCCGGTGGATCCAGGGAATTCAAAGGGTGGATGGAGTCGGCGAGGAAAAAACTTATTTATTTATTAATATAAGATTAGATTAGGTAGAAATAGTGTAGTAGGAAAACTAAGTGTAAAAAGAAGGCTGAATAACTTGGTTTACGTGGGAAGCCAATAAAGTTCCAGAGAAGGAGTTTGCACCATCTACGTTAGGCCACCGGCGTCCTCTTGAATATCGGGGGTGCCCCGCCTTGGGCTCCCTCTCGCGTGGTTCTTAAAAGCCGGGGCAAGTAAGTAGACATGGTGAGCCTCCATGCCCCAGATGGGAATTCAGCCAGAAATTAGAGAGGAGACATGGGGGAAACCAGTCCAGCGACTGGCCCTGGCCTCTATTGTCTAGAAAGGCCTTTTATACCTTTCTGATTGTACATAGAGATCAATGGGTAATACAAAATTATGCAGCGTTAGCAGTCCAGACTCTTATTAAAACCAGGCTTTTCTCTCTGCATACCTAATTGTATACACAAGTCTTAGGTGATTTACATCATCTTCTGGCCAAAAAAGGCCAATTAACATTTTACAGCCTTTTTTCTGATAAGGGTATGTCAACCAGAAGACTTACTTGTGTTGATCTTCACAAAGTCCGGTGCCACTCTCAGAAAGCACTAAATGAAGTTACATTCTTACATAGCAAAGATACAGCAATTTATAACAAGTAAAAGGAGTACAGTGATTTATAACAAAAGAAAAGTAATTAACTCAAAAGTCTAGTGTTGCTAGCATCAAAACTACTATATATCTTTTTCTACATCCCGATTACATTGATTAACATCCTCCCAGGTGCCTAAAAGATAAAGAATATGGAGGCCTGGTGGCAATCATTGAGTCAACAGTGAAAACCCGTCACCAATATGATTTTTAGCTCTTTAGAAAAGGCTCTGTATCTTTAAGATGCTTTAAGCTTTGTGCCTCTCGCGGTTGGGGGGCTGTAAGCAATTCACAAGCTGTAAGAGGTCCGGGGGAACCTGTTAGGCAAGCTAGAGAGTTATCAGAGGGGGTTTAACTGAAACATCCCTTTCAAATGCGGAAGACTAAAGCCCTGAGTTGACTTTTTCCAGAGAATATCAGAAGAGTGGAAAAGCAGGCAGATTCTTATTTTTTGGGGGGTGGATGCTCAGGAAATTCCAGGGGGAAAACCTGAGGTCTGATTAGCCTTGCCATCAGAGCTCTGCTGCATGACCTTGTCACGGGTGGAATTCCTCACGCTGGCTCCCGGCAGTGCTTCTGTGTGCTCCCATCCCTTTGTTGCTCTGTGCCTGCTGTCCATGGGGCTGGTGGAGGCTGCGTGGGTATGCGTGCACAGGTGTGCGTGCATGGGCATGTGTGTGCAGGTGTGCGTGTATGGGTGTGCATGCACAGGTGTGCGTACATGGGTATGTGTGCACAGGTGTGCGTGTGCAGGTGTGCGTGCATGGGTATGTGTGTGCAGGTGTGTGTGGGTATGTGTGCACAGGTGTGCGTGTGCAGGTGTGTGTGCGTGGGTACGTGTGCACAGGTGTGCGTGCATGGGTATGCGTGTGCAGGTGTGTGCGTGGGTATGCATGCATGGGTATGCGTGCACAGGTGTGTGTGCATGGGTATACGTGTATGGGTATGCGTGTGCATGGGTGTGCATGCATGATAGCAGATTTCCCTCTCACCCCTACTTTTCTCTCCAGGTGGACCAGTCTGGCCTGGGCTTACCCTCAAGAGATTATTACCTGAACAAAACTGAGAACGAGAAGGTGGGTGTGCCTCTTCCCAGAGAGTGGGTCCTACCCAGCCTACCTTTCTCCGTGGTTTGTCCCCTTCAGTGACCCCTCAGTATCCACCCCTCTGCAGGTCTTTGAAGCTAGAGAAGCATACAGGGGTCCCTTACCTAGCAGTCCCTGGCAGGGGGAGGGGCGTCATTTGTCCCCATTTTAGAGTGAAGCTCTTCCACGTACCGCCCTGTGGGCCCAGGGGACAGGGGACAGGGGTCATCTGTTCCCGTTCCAGAGAGAAGCAGATCCAACGGCCACTACCTCTGGCCTTCCTGGTAACCCTGCAGGTCCTGAACGCCTCTAAACGTCATTCCTCTCAGCTGTCATGTGCATATTATTTTTCCCTGGCCTGTTTCGGAGGAGGAAATAAGGCTCAGAGATGCTGAGTGACCTGCTCAAGGTCACACAGCCCGCCGTCAGTGGTGAGGTTGAGATTCTCATCTAGATCCACTGACTCCAAACCGCCTGCCCCCTCCCTCCCTCCGGCTGTTTCCCGTGATGTCCCAGGGAGACGTGGCCTGAGCTTCGTCATCTTTCCATTCACGAGCCCACCCACTTGTATTGAGTGAATGTGTACTAAGTGCCTGATGCTGGGGAGTCAGTGGTCCACGAGGCCCGCCTGCTTCCCGCTCTGTGGGACTTCGAGTCTAGGAGAAGAGCAGATGTTAAATAACTCGCCACCAGATTCAAGGCATAGTGAGCAATTGTGCTAAGGGAAGGGCGAGCTGAGAAGGTAACCTGAGGCTCTAATTCAGATCTGGGGACCCGGCAGAGCAGAGTGGTTCGGAAGTAGTGTGTTCCAAGATAAGAACTGAGCAGTGGCCCCGCTGGTGGCTTTCATGTGACGGGCGTCCCAGAGGGAGTGTGGGCCGGGACAGCAGAGACCGACCCACGTGGGGCCCTGGATGGGCCTTATCCTGGGGGCCATGGGGAGCCAGTGATGGCGTATGCTGCCAAAACCATTCGTGAAGCTGGTTTCCTGGGTAGAACCCCCAGCTCCCTGGCTGCCTGCTCAGGGCTGCCCTGACTGCCCACCCCTGGCCCAGCTTGTCCAGCGGGCAGTGGGTGGCAGCCACTGATGGAAGTGGGGGGCTGGGTCCCACAGGTGCTGACGGGATACCTGAACTACATGGTCCAGCTGGGGAAGCTGCTGGGCGGGGGTGCCGAGGACACCATCCGGCCCCAGATGCAGCAGATCCTGGACTTTGAGACGGCGCTGGCCAACATCACCATCCCCCAGGAGAAGCGCCGGGACGAGGAACTCATTTACCACAAAGTGACGGCGGCTGAGCTGCAGGTAGCCGAGTCAGCTGACGTGGAGGCTGGGGCGGCCACGAAATTGAGGATGCAGGGCGCTGGGCTGGGGGTGTGGACACCTCCTTCACCAGAATAGCCCCACGAAGCACAGGGGTGGTTGTTATCACCAATTCACAGATGGCACTGAGGCTTAGAGAGGTCGAGTTGCCGGCAGGTCACACAGCCAGTGACACCAAGCTGGTCTCTTGCTGTACACCAGGCTGCTTTTCTGAAACTGTAGTTAGCTGGGGAGACTCTGTGTTCGTGACAATATCGAATCGTACTGGTTGGGTGCGTCCATTCTCTCGAGCTCCTGGAGCCTGGCACGTAGCAAATAAACACGGCAAATAAATCTGATGTCACCTCCCTTTTACCAAGCCGGGAGGTTAGGTGATGTGCTCAAGGCCTCCAGGCTTCTAAGTGGCAGGGGAGCTAAGACCTGGATTCAGGCTTGGCTCACTGGAGCTCTGCTCTTGACCATGACCCCTGCGGCCTCCTGGAGCTGTAGCAGGGTTGAGGTCAGCTCTGTATGACTCTCTACTGGGTGTAACCCATCTAAGAAGCCACTGTTTTCCTCTGTAGATCAGTTCAGTTCAGTCCAGTCACTCAGTCGTGTCCGACTCTTTGCGACCCCATGGACTGCAGGACACCAGGCCTCCCTGTCCATCACCAACTCCCAGAGTTTACTCAAACTCATGTCTATTGAGTTGGTGATGCCATCCAACCATCTCATCCTCTGTCATCCCCTTCTCCTCCCACCTTCAATCTTTCCCAGCATCAGGGTCTTTTCCAATGAGTCAGATCTTCCCATCAGATGGCCAAAGTATTGGAGTTTCAGTTTCAGCATCAGTCCTTCCAATGAATATTCAGGACTGATTTCCTTTAGGATGGACTGGTTGGATCTCCTTGCAGTCCAAGGGTCTCTCAAGAGTCTTCTCCAACACCACAGTTCAAAAGCATCAATTCTTTGGCACTCAGCTTTCTTTATAGTCCAACTCTCACGTCCGTACATGATTACTGAAAAAACCATAGCCTTGAATAGACAGATCTTTGTTGGCAAAGTAATGTCTCTGCTTTTTAATATGCTGTCTAGGTTGGTCATAACTTTTCTTCCAAGGAGCAAGCGTCTTTTAATTTCATGGCTGTAGTCACCATCTGCAGTGATTTTGGAGCCTAAAAAAATAAAGTCTGTCACTGTTTCCACTGTTTCCTAATCTATTTCCCATGAAGTGATGGGACCAGATGCCATGATCTTAGTTTTCTGAATGTTGAGCTTTAAGCCAACTTTTCACTCTCCTCTTTCACTTTCATCAAGAGGCTCTTTAGTTCTTCTTCACTTTCTGCCATAAGGGTGGTGTCCTTTGTCATCTGCCTATCTATCTGAGGTTATTGATATTTCTCCCGGCAATCTTGATTCCTCTATAGATTGGCCTCTACCGAAGTCTGCCCCCTGGTGGCTGCCTGGGACTTGCAGGTGATGAACTGGCCTCAGTTGCTTCTTTCTTCTTTTTATATTTGTTTGTTTTTATTTACTTATTTGGCTGCACGGAGTCTTAGTTGCAGCACGTGGTCTCTTTAGTTGTGGCTTGCAGACTCTTCGTGGTAGCACGTGGGATCTAGTTTCCTGACCAGGGATGGAACCTGGATCTCCTGCCTTGAGCGAATGGCGTCTTCACCACTGGACCACCAGGGAAGTCCTCTTCCTTCTTTCTGGCTCATGGCGTGCCGGCCTTCCCCCAGGCCCCGGGGTCACAGAGGGGTCAGCAGAAAGGCTTTGATCAATCTTCCTGTTTCCCGCCATCGCCTGGCTCCCCCCTAGGAAGGATGTCCCGGCCACCTCTGCCCAAGTCCTGCCCGTCCATTCGAGTTCAGCTCATTTTCTCTCCTTTTCGGAAGAATACCGGGACCCCTACCGCTTTTCTGTCTCCATCTCTGCCTCCAGCAAGTGTCCATAGGATCATGCTGGGGCCATGCTTCCGGGTGAGCTGGGGACACCAGCGAGGAAGCAAGCTCAGTCTCATTGCCTCGAGCTTTGTGCAGAAGAGGCAGAGCCCTGGAGCCAGGGCAGGGCAGAGTCAGGGAGGGTGAGTCTCATACTGGGGTGAGCGGGAGCCAGGCTGAGTGGGTGGGGACACAGGTGGGGACACAGCCCACACAAGCCTGGGGACGAGGGCCAGAGAGCCCAGCCTCCTTCTGGGTGCCAGCTGCCCTTTAGGTCCCCGGAGAAGCTGGCATCGTGGGGAGTGGTGCCGAGTGGGTTGTTATGGAGATCAGAGGCCTGTGCTGGGCACCATCTGGCACTGTTTTTTCCTCTCCGAGGCCAGGAAGTCGAGGGAGATGCTGTTTGCTGATACGACTTGATTTGGTTTGCTTCAGCTGCCTGGTTCTCAGCCCAGAGGGGCTCCGGTGGTCCCTGTCCCCCCTACAGTGGCCACGAAGCCCAAGAGTGGCTGAGAAAGCAGTCACCCTGGGTGCATCTGCCCCAGAGTGGCTTGTAGGCTCCACCCCCAGACGCCCTTTCACCATTTCAACAAGCTTTTGCTCTGTTCTTCCAAGTAGAAAGGAAAAGCTTTTCCCCCCTCCCAGCTGCAAAACTCCCCAGGTGGAGAGGATTTTAGCAGGGGCAGCAGCCTGGAGCGGTGTGAGCGGAGGACTGCTCGAGCCCAGCGCCGCCACCAGCCTTGGGCCAGTCACATAACCCCCTCCTCCTCGAGCCTTGGTTTCCTTCCTTATAAAGTGGGCTTTGCTCGCTCATTCACACCTGCGGTGTTCCAGAACACAGAGACAGATGAGGGCAGATCCTACCCTCATAAGGGGCAGCGGTTCTTACCTGCCCTTCTTTTTCACGTTTATTCTTTATATTTCTGACCGCGCTGGATCTCCTTGTGGTGCACTTTCTCCAGTGGTTCTTACCCGCACCCGCCCTTCTTTTTCACATGTATTCTTTATATTTCTGACCGCGCTGGATCTCCGTCGCGGTGCACTTTCTCTGGTTGCAGCTAGCGGGACGACTCCGTGGGGGTGCGTGGGCTTCTCGTTGTGGTAGCTTCTCTTGTTACAGCTCACGGGCTCTAGAGCACAGGCTTAATGGTTGTGGCACACGGGCCTAGCTGCCCCGTGGCGTGTGAGATCCTCCCGGGTCAGGCAGGGAACCCGT
The DNA here is from genome assembly GCF_042477335.2 of Ovis canadensis. Lineage (NCBI taxonomy): Eukaryota > Metazoa > Chordata > Mammalia > Artiodactyla > Bovidae > Ovis > Ovis canadensis. The sequence goes on from NC_091246.1 coordinate 250,696,209, forward strand.
GGACCCTGCACTGGCAGGCAGACTCGCAACCGCTTGACCACCAGGAAAGCCCGGTTCTTACCTTTAAGTCACAGAATTTTTTGAGGCCAGGTTGCAAGGTGCGGAGTGTCTCCAAGGGGATGGGGACATATTACAAAATGATGTCTAGTGTTTAAAGAAGTGCTGGGCGCCTGAGGCCTGGTGTCCTGGCTGAGAATCTGCCTGCCCTGCCCATGGGGTTGCATGATGATGGGATGAGGCAAAGGCTGAGGTCTCAGACTTTGCAAACTGGCCTGCAATCTGCACATGCGACAGTCATCGATCCTAGCACTGTTCCTGTGTCATCAGTGATGATAGCCCATGTCTCCAGCCCTGAACCAATTTGATTCATTTAACCCCTGGACAGGAGAGAATGTCTTTTTGTTCCTTGGTATCTGGAAATGTAATCTTCTTCCTATACTTCAGGTGACTCAGGAAAAGGCACCCCAGCCTTTCACAGTGTGGTTCTAAGAAGACATGTCTGGTTCCAGGCAAGCCCCCAGCAGTACAGTCTGAATTGAGGACCGTGAATCGGACCTCCTTCTGCTTCTCTAAGGGGCCTGAGGCCCTTCCTGTTCCTTCCTGGGACCTTCCACATCAGAGATTGACTGGGAATGAGCCCCATCCTCTGCTCTAAATTCTCTGGCCGAGGTGGAATCTGGGAGCATGCGTTCTCTCCCTTTGCATGCCTCCTTGAGCTGGGGGCTTGGTGACCAGCAGGACTTTTCTTTGGCAGCAAGTGTGGAAAGTAGAGCTCATCTGTGTACCTCAAAGGCTTAGAGTCACAAGTGGAAGGTCCTGATTGGTTAAAACAGCTGTCTCCATGGACACGGGCCCAAGCACACAAGTTTTAAGCTAGATGTTCGCTAAAGCAATAAAGCGGAGAAGGCAATGGCACCCCACTCCAGTACTCTTGCCTGGAAAGTCCCATGGATGGAGGAGCCTGGTGGGCTGCAGTCTGTGGGGTCACAAAGAGTCAGACACGACTGAGCGACTTCCCTTTCAATTTTCACTTTCATGCATAGGAGAAGGAAATGGCAATCCATTCCAGTGTTCTTGCCTGGAGAATCCCAGGGACGGGAGAACCTGGTGGGCTGCTGGCTATGGGGATGCACAGAGTCGGACACGACTGAAGCGACTTCACAGCAGCAGCAAAGCAATAAAGAGTGAAAATTTTCATAAACCACACACACCTTATTTCAGAGCTGTGGGAATTTACTTGCACAGAACACCTGCTCTCCCTACAGGAACAGGCTTGTGTTAAGTACACAGGGATTTATTATCACCTGTATCTCCACCCTGATCAGAGTCCCAGTGACCAGCAGTTGGATGAAGCTCTCGTTAATTGTATAAACAGCGACATTTTGTCAACTTGGCTATTCTCCCAGGGGTCTTTGCCAGCAAGTCACACAGTCCCATGGCACTGTTGAGCTCTGTTTGACCAGCTCACCTGGACACCATCATGTCTTGCAGCCACGGAAATTTGATGGGGAGGCCCAGAGGTTACTTGCTTAAGGGACTCCTGCCAGGGAAAGAGGGTGGAATGGACCAGGTGCGGGGGAAAGAAGCTCGGTTTATTGAATAAGCCGTCCCAAGAGGCACTTGGAAGGGATTGTTGTCTCCATTGAAAGAAAGGCTGCAGAGTGACTTGAGGTCCCAGAGCTGGTTCCTGGTGGGGACCCCAGTCCAGGTCTCACTCAGGGCATGGCTCTGCCCAGCTCCTCTTGCTCCCAGGCAGGCAGGGATGTGCTGGGCACACACAGCTCTCCCCAGCTCTGTGGGCAGTTTGCAATAGGTTATGGTGGGAACACAGATCACCCCCCCATCACTGAGAGCTAGTTGTTACATATATATATATATATATATATTTATTTATTTATTTGGCCATGCTGGGTCTTACTTGTGGCATGTGGGACCTAGTTCCCTGACCAGGGATTGAACCCAGGCCCCCTGCCTTGGAAGCATGGAGTCTTTGCCACTAGACCACCAGAAAAAAATCCCCGAGAGCCATTTGTTAAATGTTTCCCAGCTCACCACTGCCCACAGGACTGGCCCCCTTCTGTCCTTTGAGGTCCTTGCTCCCCAGCAGCTGAGCTCCCCTTTAAAACCAGAGAGACTGTCAAGTGGCAGGTTTCCATGGCTGCCTGTGTCACTGAAGGCATTCTAAGTATTTACCAGCCGGTTATGGGTTCATCAGTGTAACAGGTTGAGTTCACTTTCTTAACTGATCTTCCCATATGAAGGCTGTTTACAACGCAACTCTCACTTCCTTAATTTGTCTTTGCACTTTGCCCATTTTCAAGGGAACAAAGAAAAGAATTTGGAATCAGTCTTAGGACCACTCTTGGGAGACGTTGAGCAATGATTGCAATAGCTAATCAATGATTATAATAACTAGCATTGGTTGAGTGCTTGCTCAGTGCCAGATACCATTGGTATTAGAGGCATTTTTACTGTAACACATGATATATAGTCCTGAAAAACCTTTCTTTCTGTAAAATTACAGGACTAAAAATAACAGAACATGTGGGGAAAACAGGACTAGAGCAGACCATTGGAAAGTTGTGTAACTTGAGGACATTATGCTAAGTGAAATGAACCAGTCATACAAGGACAAATACTGCATGGCTCCACTTATATGAGCTACAGAGTAGTCAGATTCATAGACAGAAGGCAGAATGGTGGTTGTCTAGGGCTGAGGGTGGGGGAGATACTGTTTAATAGAGTCACTTTCAGTTTTGCAAGATGGAATCTGGGGATGGATGGTGAATGTACTTTAATGCCATAGTTAAAATGTAGCATGACTTTGTAATCAAAACACTCCCAAGACGGTAACTGGAACCTTGAGAGAGAGCTCGGCATGGCTGGAGGCTGCCTAGGGGGTGGAATGGCGTTCCTGGCTGTGGACACTGAGGCCCTGCAGACAGACGGACAGGAGCTGTATGCAAGTGGGCTGCTGTTCCACGGGCCCAGGGCAAGTGCAGCCCTCTGGGAGCTGAGCTATGCAAAGCAGGCATGTGCCTCTGTGGGGACAGAGCCCTGCAGGTGCTCCTTTTACGTTCTCTTGAAATAGAGCTGACCGGCTTCCCGTGTGTGCCTCAGCTGAGCTGAGGGCTCTCCCTCTCTTGCTGAGGTTAACATCCTGCACCTGCTTTTCCAGCTTCCATGCCTGAGAAAAACGCCCCTGTGGGCCGAAGCCCTCCACATTCTGTGGCCGTCAGTCTCGTAGTTGCCAGTCACGTGGAGGACCGCTCACGTAGGAGCTGATGCGTGTTGCAGAAGCACACGTTGAGTAAAACAGATGAGTTTAAGTTGTTTAATCCCCATATTAACCCTGTGGGATGGTTTCTATGAAGATGAGCCTCACTTTTCAGAGATCCTGAGGCACAGAAAGTAAGGTGTTAGTCGCTCAGTCGTGTCTGACTCTTTGCAACCCCATGGACTATAGTCCGCCACAGGCTCCTCTGTCCATGGGATTCTCCAGGCAAGAATACTGGAGTGGGTTGCCATGCCCTCCTCCAGGGGATCTTCCCGACTCCAGGATCAAACCTGGGTCTCCTGCTTTGCAGGCAGATTCTTTACCATCTGAGCCACCAGGGAAGCCCAAAAATACTGGAGTAGGTTGCCATGCACTTCTCCAGGGGATCTTCCTGACCCCGGGATTGATCCTGGGTCTCCCGCTTTGTGGGCGGATTCTTTACCGTCTAAGGCACCAAGGAAGCCCTTGAGGCACAAGGGGCTTCATCAACTTATGTGAGATCACATAGCTAGTAAGGGTATGAACCCGGGTAGTTTGGCTCCAGATTCTGCACACCCCCATGACACCCCTCTGAGGCTCAGTTTCTTCATCAATAAAGTGGGGATAACGGTGCCCACCACCTAGGCCTGTCGGGCAGTCTGGCTGAGAGAAGACGCGTGTCACCCGCGGTGGCTCCTGGCGGTAGAGGGGCCTGACCGACAGCTGCTGCTTCTGTCCCCGTGTCTGCTCTTCTTCATTTCAAGTTGCAGTTCGGTGTTTGGAGCCTCATGTGCGTCCTTCTGTGTACAGGGACTCTGACAGCAGTCAGCCAGCCTGGGTTTGACGTCTGCCCAGTGCACTATCAGTCAGCGCCCAACTCTTCTGCTTTGTCGGTGGGTGGGGAGAGAAGGGCTCCTTCTTCGGAAGAGCAACCTGGAGACCTAGGCTCTGAAGAGAGGCAGCCCAGCCAGAGTCACCCTGTCCGCTTCCCTTCCAGACCTTGGCGCCCGCCATCAACTGGCTGCCCTTCCTCAACACCATCTTCTACCCCGTGGAGATCAATGAATCAGAGCCCATTGTCATCTACGACAAAGAATACCTGAGCAAGGTCTCCACCCTCATCAACAGCACAGACAAATGGTAAGGGCACCCAGCTCCCGGGGACGGGCCCTGCAAAGGCAGCCTTGAGGTCACACATGGCCCCTCTGCTCGGCCAGAATGGGGACACGCTGACCAGGGAAATCGGCCCACAGACTGGCTTTTTAAAAAGATTTATTTGGCTATGCTGGGTCTTAGTCGCAGCACTCAGGAGCTTTTAGTGGCATCGAGTTCCTCAACCAGGTTCGAACCAGGGCCCCTGCTTTGGGAGTAGAGAGTCTTAGCCACTGGACCACTGGGGAAGTTCCCTGGGCTGGCTTTTCTGAGAGGCTGCAGGGCACCCTGACTCCTCCACCGGCCCCCTTGGTAGCCTGGGGCATGTTTTTTTCCCTTTATTGGGTTCATCTTCCTCATCCATGAAATGAAGATACAAATAGCACTTCCCGCACAGGGTTGTTGTGAGAATTGAGTGAAACAATTGGTGTGAAGTGTGTTAACACGGTGCCTGATCCCGAATGGGACTCAGTAAATGTTCTAACACTTTTAGTTAATATCTATGATTGTTTTTAATTTTAAAGACTTGTTGTAGGGAATTCCCTGATGATCCAATGGTTAGGACTCTGGGCTTCCACGGTAGGGTCCCAGGTTCAATCCCTGGTCAGGGAGCAAAGATCCCACAGTCCTTGTGGTACGGCCAAATAAAAAGGATATATTGTAGAAAATTCTCTGAACTACAGAAAAAAAGCAACAAAAATTGAAATTACCCAGAGCGCTCATGGTGATCTTATGGGATGTGTGTGTGTGCGTCTGTAGAGAGAAGCATGGATTTGTGAGTGAGAGAGAGAGATGGGTGTTCTAATGCCTTGTTACTCTTTTTCCCCATCGTTGTGACCACGTGGATAGTTTGCCTTTCCTTAACATTTATCATAAACATTTCCCCGTGTCAACCCCAGGCCCTCTGCATGTCTCATTTTTCATAGCTCCATGATAGTCCATTGAGTATAAATATGATGGTTTATTCACCATTCCTTGTTGCCAGACATTTAGATTGGTTCCGGTTTGAGGCTGGATGTTCATTATAGTGAACACCCTGCGTGTGTGAAGGTGCCTTGCCTACAAAGGTGATGTCGGCCCCTGATGACCCTCTGTGCTCTGTGGGGCGGGGGTAGTGAGAGCTCCCATTCATGGAGACTTGGGCCTGGCTGGTCAGAGCGTCCTTTCCTGCCCATCCAATTCTTAGGCCCCTTTTCCCATTTCTGGCCTTCTGGCCGTGACACCCTCAAGCTCTGGAAGTGGCCACCCCTTCCCTGCTTTGGCCGAGTGGCACCCACCATCCAGCGTGCGTGTCTGTGACCCCTCGAGGTCGGGGAGGGCTTGCTGCGTCCAGCCCCAGGCACTTCTGAGCCTGTCTGCTCCTGCTGCAGCCTGCTGAACAACTACATGATCTGGAACCTGGTGCGGAAGACGAGCTCCTTCCTCGATCAGCGCTTCCAGGACGCCGACGAGAAGTTCATGGAAGTCATGTATGGGACCAAGAAGGTGAGCCTGTCAGCGTGCGTTTCCCCCACACACGCCGAGCGCCTGCTGGGCACCAGGCCCTAGAACTCACAGGGAGGTAGGTGCCAGGCAGAGGAGGAAGAGGGCCACCCAAGGGACCCGCCCTGGGGTGCATCAGTGCGTGGGAGGGGACCTAAGACAGCTGGGGTGGACAGGAGCCCCCAGGAAGGGGTGGTTACACTGAGTCTTCAAGTTTAAGGGCTTCCTTCCCAGGTGGCTCAGAGGCAAAGAATCCGCCTGCCAAGGAGGAGACTTGAGTTCGGTCCCTGGGCCGGGAAGATCCCCAGAAGAAGGAAATGGCAACCTATTCCAGTATTCTTGTCTGGGAAATTCCATGGGCAGAGGAGCCTGGTGGGCTATGGTCCACGGGGTTGCAAAGCGTCAGACACTACTGAACTACAAGTATAAAGCAGACCCAGAGATTTAGCTAATTTACTGCAAAAGGTGGCTTCTGTTCTCTCCCTGCCGACTTTTTCTCAGGTGCGATGGTTCTAAGGCTTTCCTTGTGTAATAGAACTCACGTGACTGTCACACCCCTGCAGAGTGGGTGCCACCCTCAGCCCCCTTTTACACAGGGGCCCTCCAGTAATCCTACTTCTTCCCCATAAATATAAAACCCTTGGAGCAGCCCCCCTGACTCCCAGAAAGTACACCAGTGTCCACTGATGCTATTATCCTCCCAGGCCCCAGTCCAGGGGCGTCTCTGCTACTCTAAATGCCCCACTGTGACCCCTGCCCACCGGCTACTTCCACCTTCTCCTCAAGGAAGTGGAGGTCATCTCGTCTGTCGTGGCCACCGACTGTGTGCCCACCGACCTGTGCCACCGTGTGCCAGGCTCTGAGCACAGTGTGCAAACACTGAGGTGGGGTCTGTGCCCTAGGCCCCCATGTCTGCTGAGGGAGCTGGTAGAAACGGATCAGTCCTCGCAGGTGCTGAAGGGACCCCCAACCCAGGGCCCCAGTGAGAAGCCGAGAGGTCCCCCAGCTGCAGAGCAGGAGAAGCTGGAGAGCCGAGCCTTTGGCCAGTGCAACCTGTCCCCACCCAGGACCACTGCTTGCAAGACACTAGAGGGTGGGCACAGCTGGCTCCCCTGGACTCTGCCCCGCCACTCCTCCCAGAGTCCAGGGGGAGTGGGCGGGGCCAGATAAGGACTCAGGGGATGGCAGGATGTGGGTCTCACAGTTCATCCTGGGGCAGGGTTCTCCGTGTCCCTCTCTCTGGTGGGAACGGGGCTGAGGAACAAGCCCTGAACCGAATCAGAGGGGCTTCCTCAGCCTGAGGGCCGCCCTGGCCCTGCAGGGAAGGGAGGGGAAGAGCTGGCTGCCCTGCCCGGCTCCCTGCTCCAGCTGCTCCTCCTAGCCTGGTCCAGCCCTGGAGGAACGCCTGGGTGCAGACCTGAGCAGGCAGGGACTCTGCCCTGGAGCCCTGGGCTTCCCGGGGTCTTTATACAGGAGGGGCCTGACCAGGACCTGGCATGGCAGTTACTGAGACGGCCCTGTGTGTGGAGCACACACCTCCATCATTGCTCTCCCCCAACCCCGCTGGTTACAGATGAGAAAACTGAGGCTCAGGGAGGAAAGGGCTTTCCCTAGTCACCCCGCAAGGAGGCAGTCAAGAGCAAATTCAAACCCAGATCTGGATGACTAGAACTTTTAGTACTTTTGGCTACCCACTATTAGTAATAATAAATAAAAAATATCCCTGTTGGATGTTTACCTTTATAGACATTATCTCCCCCCAAGTTCCTACAATAGTGCTCTGTGTTGGAAACTATTACCATCATCCCATTTTACAGATGAGGAGACTGAGGCTCAGTGAGGCGAAGGGACTTATTCAGAGTCACAGCTCCTAAGTGGAGAAAGTGAAAGTGTTACTTGCTCAGTTATGTCAACTCTTTGCGACCCCATGGACTATAGTCCTCCAGGCTCCTCTGTCCAAGGGATTCCCTAGGCAAGAATACTGGAGTGGGCTGTCATTCCCTTCTCCAGGGGTTCTTCCCAACCCAGGGATCGAACCCAGCTCTCCTGCATCGCAAGCAGATTCTTTATTGTCTGAGCCATCTGGGAGTTCCATAAGTGGAGAGTGGCTTTCAAACCCAGCATGTCTGATTCCACAGCCTGTCCTTCTAAGCTCTGCAGCACTCAGCTTCTGCTCTGCACGAACGAAAAGTTACCTGATAGTTGCCAGGGGCAACGGGGGGGAGGGCAGAGTGGGGAGTTGTCAAATAGGTACAGAGTTTCAGATCTGCAAGGTGAAAAGTTCTGGAGACTGGTTGCAGCACCGGCAGATATGAAACTACTGGACTTTACACTTAGAGTTCCCTGGGCCAGGCTCAAAGTGCAGCTGCAGCTCTGACTAATGAGATGCTGAGAGCTGGTGGGACACAGGGAGGCCTGGGCAGAGGCAGGGGTAGCTGGGAGACCCTGCAGGTGCCAGGCTCTGGGCCAGGGGTCGCTGGATGCCCCCAGATGGAGGGATGGAAGGTACTGCCTATCTATTTCTCCTTCTCCAGCTCAGCCCCTGTCATGACTGCTCCTGGGTCCTGGCCAGGTCCACCCTGCTTGTATCCAGCGCAACTCACAGGACAGCCCTTGTGTGACCTTGGGTAGTCCTGGCACCTCTCTCAGCCTCTGTTTTCCCATCTGTTGTTTGGGATCATTCCTGACCTCATCTCACAGGACCCTGGGGAATGGCCTCCATGTGGGAAAACACTTTTAATTTCCTAAAGCTTTATAGAGCATCCAGTTGTCTGTTGATATAGGGAGATAATAACGCAGAACTTTGCGTCAAAAGATCTGAATTTCCATTGCCTCCTCTGACCAGCCAGCCTTTTTTAAATAGAATTTTATTTAGTTATTCGTGTATTTTTGGCTGCTCCGGGTCTTCTGCTGCTGTGCGCAGGGGCTTTGTCTAGTTGCAGTGCTCTGATTTCTGGTTGTGGTGGCTTCTCTTAGAGTGGAGCACGGATTCTAGGTGCACGGGCTTCAGTAGTTGGGGCACACGGGCTTAGTTGCCCTATGGCACATGGGATCTTCCCGGACGAGGGATTCAACCCGCGTCCCCTGCATTGGCAGGCAGATCCTTACCGCTGGACCAGCCCGGAAGTTCCTAACCACATAGTTCAGTTCAGTTCAGTCACTCAGTCGTGTCCGACTCCCTGTGACCCCATGGACTGCAGCACGCCAGGCCTCCCTGTCCATCACCAACTCCTGGAGTTTACTCAAACTCTTGTCCATCGAGTCAGTGATGCCATCCAACCATCTCATCCTCTGTCGTCCCCTTCTCTTCCTGCCCTCAGTCTTTCCCAGCATCAGGGTCCAAGGGACTCTCAAGAGTTTCCTAACCACACAGCCTTGGGCAAATCACTACATTAGATCAGGGAGCTTAGTCTTTCTATCTGCAAAATGGGATAACTCATCACTGCCCTGTTTACCAGAGGGCTGGACTATGATTACACAGGGGATCCCCACAAAGTCTGCTCTAAAGGGTACCATACTCTACAAAGAAACACAGAGAGAACCTGCTTCGTAGGGTTGTAGGAGGGTTCTAGGGGATAGGGCCCAGAAGCCAGTTCAATTCAGTCGCTCAGTTGTGTCTGACTCTTTGTGACCCCATGGACTGCAGCAAGCCAGGCCTCCCTGTCCATCACCAATGCCTAGAGCTTGCTCAAACTCAGGTCCATCGAGTTGGTGGTGCCATCCAACCATCTCATCCTCTGTCGTCCCCTTCTCCTCCTGCCCTCAATCTTTCCCAGCATCAGGGTCTTTTCCAATAAGTCAGCTCTTCGCATCAGGTGGCCAAAGTATTGGAGTTTCAGCTTCAGCATCAGTCCTTCCAATGAACATTCAAGACTGATTTCTTTTAGCATGGACTGGTTGGATCTCCTTGCAGTCCACGGGACTCTCAAGAGTCTTCTCCAACAGCACAGTTCAAAAGCATCAATTCCTTGGCGCTCAGCTTTCTTTATGGTCCACCTCTCACATCCATACATGACCACTGGAAAAGGTCCATATAGCTTTGACTAGACGCACCTTTGTCAGTAAAGTAATGCACCCAGCAGACGTTTAATAAGCGTTAGCTACTGTTGCTGATGCTGTTGAGCTTGTTTTGCATCTGCTGCTTCCCCCAGATGTTCTGGGTGCTTCAGCTGAGACGCTTGAGGGCAGGACCTAGCCCCAGCTGTCAGGGAACAGCTGAACGGCTCAGAGAACACTGGCTGTGTGAGTTAATGAACGCAGACAGGGGTGGATGGGTTTATGCAGAGCATCTCCTGAGAAGACAGTGAATGAGAATCGGTCCCTGATTCAGCCGCCCCAGCCTGGAGCCTTCATGGAACCCAGGAGCTACAGTCCTCTGGTCCCGACCTCCTGCATGGTCGGCCTCTGCACCTGGGGCAGGGTGCGGGCACAGGGCTGGGAGAGTTTAAATGGATTTAGCAACCAGGAAGTTAAAGAACTTAGAAAAGGCTGGAGGGCCTTTTTCTTTCTTCCCTCTGGTATTTAAGGATCTTTTAAACTAACGAATAATTTGTGATTGTTTTTGTTTAGTGGCTGAGCTATGTCTGACTCTTCTGTGACCCCATGGACTGTAGCCAACCAGGCCCCTCTGTCCATGGGATTTCCCAGGCAGGAATACTAGAGTGGGTTGCCATTTCCTTTTCCAGGGGATCTTCCCAACCCAGGGATGCAACCTGAGTCTCCTGCTGGGCAGGTGGATTCTTTACCGCTGAGCCACCTGGGAAGCCCAACTGCATACAAGTAGATGGGGAAACAGTGGAAACAGTGGCCGACTTTATTTTTCTGGCTCCAAAGTCACTGCAGATGGTGACTGCAGCCATGAGATTAAAAGACGCTTACTCCTTGGAAGAAAAGTTATGAGCAACCTAGATAGTATATTCAAAGGCAGAGACATTACTTTGCCGACTAAGGTCCGTCTAGTCAAAGCTATGGTTTTTCCAGTGGTCATGTGTGGATGTAAGAGTTGGACTATAAAGAAAGCTGAGCGCCGAAGAATTGATGCTTTTGAACTATGGTGTTGAAGACTCTTTGAGAGTCCCTTGGACTGCAAGGAGACCCAACCAGTTCATCCTAAAGGAAATCAGTCCTGAATATTCACTGGAAGGACTGATGCTGAAGCTGAAACTCCAATACTTTGGCCACCTGATGTAAAGAGCTGACTCATTAGAAAAGATCCTGATGCTGGGAAAGATTAAAGGCAGGAGAAGGGGATGACAGAGGATGAGGTAGTTGGATGGCATCACCTACTCAATGGACATGAGTTTGAGTAAACTCCAGGAGTTGGTGATGGACAGGGAGGCCTGGCATGCTGTGGTCCATGGGGTCACAAAGATTTGGACACGACTGAGCGACTGAACTGAACTGAATGGACTAAAAATGTGTACATTAAGTCTGCAGTTCAGTGAGTGTTGAGAAATGAAATTGCTCCGTTACCACCAGCCCAATCAAGGTAGCGAGTGTGTCCATCACCCATTTGTCCAGAGTGCTCTGTGTAGGAGGCTCCCTGCGCCCCCATTGGTCCCCCCATCAGCCCTGTCCCGCCCAGAGGTGGGTGTAGATGGAGCCACACACCGTGCGGGCTTCTGTTGCTCAGCATAACGGCAGTGAAATTCATCCATGTTGTGTGCATCCGTCCCTCCTTCCCCTTTTGTTGCCGAGTCGTGTGCTGTTGTATGAAAATACCACATTTTGTTCATCCATCTGCCTGTCGACCGGCATCTGGGTGGTTTTCAGTTGATGGCTATCGTGAAGCAGGCTGCCCTGAGCCTGGGTGGTTTTCACCACCTGTTCTTCAGAGTTAGGAGGACCGGCTTCCTCTGCAGCACAGGGGTTTGTGTGATCAGGGCCACCGCTTCTGGTCATGCAGACTGTCCACAAAGGCGGCCTGGGTGGAGGAGCAGGAAGGGCTGAGCACAGCCCGTGCTTGGTCCCAGACCCCAGGCCTGGGAGGCTTCAGCCCAGCCCCCAGCACATCTTGTGGGCTGGCGGGCTTGTGGGTGAGACTGAGGTCGGATGAACCTCGGTCATCCCGCAGGGTCCTGGTGGCAGCTCTTTCTCCAAGAGGCTTTAAATGGGGCTGCAGCCCTTCTGGGGTTTTCTGTGACTTGGGGGTAGAAAGGGAACTTCCCAAAATTCTTTGCGACCAGGATCTTTAGCATCCTCCAGGAGAGAGGAGGGGCGTGGGGTGTGGAGTCCTGCATGTCACGGTTCCGGTGGCAGAGCAACTTCGGACCAGTGGCTTCCCCTTGCGGACTGCATCCTCATCTGCCTCCCAGGTCCATTTTGGTGACTCTGTAGGATACCTCAGCATCTGTGGAGTGCTCTGCAGGAAGCGACTGATGGCAGGGATTAGGGTGATCCCGGGCCTTTTGGTCCAGTGCCTACAATAACTTCTGCTGGGTCAGGAAAGGTCTCCCTCAAGTTCTGGACGGAAGCACGGACCCCGCTGTGCCACTTCCTGGACAGACAGTGCCAACTAACCCTTCTGACTTGTGTTTTCCAGACGTGTCTTCCCCGCTGGAAGTTTTGCGTGAGTGACACGGAGAACACCTTGGGCTTTGCGCTGGGCCCCATGTTCGTCAAAGCGACCTTCGCCGAGGACAGCAAGAACATAGTAAGTGCCCCCCCCCGCACACAGAGGCTGTGACGTCATACCCGCCACCCCCATGAGCCTGCCAGGCCATGCTCTCATCTGCTCTGGACCAGCCCTACCCTGGGCCAGGGCTCCAGCCCTAACTCCAAGGTTCCATTTTCTAAAGCCTTGTGTAATCTGAGTTACCTACAATAGAGAATATGATCATAGTGGCAGGCACTTTGTCTGTAGGATTTCATGTAGCTCTCCCCGCTTCCCAGGGAGGTTAGTCTGGCCGTCTCCACCTCCAAGGGTAGGCAGGGCCCAGAGAGGTCATGTTGACAGAACAGCTTGACATGAAGTGGTGGCGGGCACAGGACGCCCGTGGCTGAGCACCTGGAGACAGCCGGGCCCCAGCCCCGATGCCGGCTTTGTCTCTTCCTGGTGGGGGGTCTTGGGACAATACTCTGACCCCAAGGACATGGAGGTGGGCAGGTCCACCCCGCAGGCGGAGGCTGAACAGCATTGTGCACACGGACAGCGACTGGAGCAGAATGAGGGCTCAGGGAGGGGTAGCTGCTGGGCCGTTACTGCTGTGGTTGAGTTGCTAACTTGTGTCCGACTCTTTGAGACCCCACGGGCGGCAGCACCCCAGGCCTCCCTGTCCTTCACCACCTCCCAGAGTTTACTCAGACTCGTGTCCATCGAGTCAGTGATGCCATCCAACCACCTCATCCTCTGTCACCCCCTTCTCCTCCTGCCCTCAGTCTTTCCCAGCATCAGGGTCTTTTCCAAAGAGTTGGCTCTTCGCATCAGGTGGCCATAGTATTGGAGCCTCAGCTTCAGCGTCAGTCCTTCCAATAAATATTCAGGCTTGATTTCCTTTGGTACCATTTTTATTGCTAACTTTAACTGCACAGATTTTTCTTTGCAGTCAGAGGTTAGCAAACTGACTCGCACCTCGTACGTGACCTGCCTGTCAGAGGCCAATGCAGGTTCTGAGTCAGGTTCTGTCCGTCCTGAGTCTGTCTGCTCCTCCTGCCCGGCTCCCCCTTCCCCTGCTCCGGAGTCTTTTTCAGCCTCTGGATCTGCTTTTGACATTCATCTCCAGCCTGAACAGAGTCTTTCTGGAACCACCCCTCAGAACTCGGCTTCTCTAGATTTTAAAGCCCAGTCCATTCTAAAGGAACTCCATGATCTGGTACCTCTGAGAACAGATACGTGTCCTAACATTTCTGAAAAGAATCGCAGTGCATGGCACACAGTAAAGGCACTGATAAGTCCCGCCGTAAGAGTCTTTTCCAGTGTTCCCAGAGCTTGCCCTGAGTGTATTTGACCAGGGAGCCCTGTTTATAGAAACACGTCTCTTCTCGCAGGATGCTAGTGTTCAGAGGAAGGAGGTTGGGGGACCGAGGCTGTGGACCCCCTTCCTCAGCCCAGCACCTTGGAGCACGAGGCCTGGAGCCAGGATCTGAGTTTAGCCCCACAGCATCCTTCTCCATGGGATGCCCGCTGCCCATGGACAAGTTCAGTGCCCACACCTGACTGTCTCCTCAGGCCGGCGAGATCATCCTGGAGATCAAGAAGGCATTTGAAGAGAGCCTGAGCACCCTGAAGTGGATGGATGAAGACACTCGGAAATCAGCCAAGGAAAAGGTGAGGCTGGCCGGGAGCTGGGAGGGGCTCTGCACAGAGGGCTGTGACCTCCGAGGAGGAGGTGGACGAAGGAGGGACTAGCCGGTGAGCCCAACACGGATGCCGTGGGCAGTCCAGCATGATGCGAGGAGAGCCATGAACACATGGCTTGAATTAACGACTGGGTGAAAACAGACTGTGCTAAGCGTGCAAGGGAGGGTCTTCCCTGGTGGCCTAGTGGCTAAGACTCTGCGATCCCAACACTTGAGGCCCGGGTTTGATCCCTGGTTGGGAAACTGGATCCCATGTGCAGCTAAGACCCAGCACAGCCAAATAAATATAATTTTTTAAAAAAAATGTGTGCAAGGAAGAGGTACAGAGTGATATGACGATGGATTGGACATGGTCCAGCAGCGGCAGGGAGGCCACGGAAAGCTTCCCTGGAGAGGTGACATTGAGGCAGAGATCCCAAGGATAAGGAGGAGTTAGACAAGAGAAAGCTACGTGAAAGCCCTGAGTGGGGAGGGGCCTGGCCGCTTTCCCTGGGCCCCGACCTTGAGCCTGGCACCCACAGGGCCCTGCCGAGCGCCCACTGTCCTCCGTGTCTCTCCTGCCCAGGCGGACGCGATCTACAACATGATAGGCTACCCAAACTTCATCATGGATCCCAAGGAGCTGGACAAAGTGTTCAATGACGTGAGTGGCTCCCTTGCACGCTGCCCCCTTGCATTCCTGAAATGCCCCTGGGGGGCCTCCGCTTGGGAGAGGGCAGAGGCTGATCTGGGTGGGCTGCTGGGGGTACCATGACTGTCAAGATGTCCTGAGATGAAGTGGTGTGGGGTCTGGAGATGGACTGGGCACCAGGGGGCCGATCTCTCCTCCTACCTCCCCGGGGCCAGCCAGTGGCCCCTGCCTCCCAGGACCCACCAGCAGTCCATGGCCAGCACAGCACAGTCCACTCCATTCAGTGAGTGGGAGATAATGGGGGAGGGGGGCGACCAGATCCTAGAAGGCATAGAGATAATCTGCATCCCTAAAAGCATCAGAGTGGAGCCCCCTATGCCTCCCAGCCCCCAGAGAAACTGGGACCTGCCTCCCATCCCCGCTTCTCCCCACCTCCCCGGAGAAACCTGGGCCTCTTCTTCAGACCTTGAAATGCTAATGGGAAGGAGGAAGCCTAAACCCCAGATGCACGTTTAAGCTTAATTTAGGCAGCAGGGTAGTTGATACGTCCCTGGTGGTTAGAGCTTTGGGCAAATCACTCCGTTAAATGGATTGTGCTTCTGCCCCGAACGTTTTATACCTTGTAATTGAAATTTGTGAATTCAGGCATTTGTGAAATTATAATAACCTCTCATTGTGGTTATATTTAAAACCTAAGAATATGAAAATTATGGCTGAGAATATGGGACTCATCTGCAGCCTTTTTCCTTGAGAATAATTTTAGATGCTCCAGGGTATCATGATGTAAGATGAGGGGCCCCTGGAGACAGCCCAGGCAGACCCCATCTGGATTAGAATCTGAACCCCAAGGGCCTGGCCTTTCACTGGAGCCCTGATGTAAAGAGCAGGTCTGAGAGAGAACCTCACACCTGTGGCAAGAGCCGAAAGGCCAGGCTGAGTGGGGAGGAAATGTGCAGTCATGCCTGCGCCCTAAGAGTTCACAGATCCCAGCTGGATTTATGAGATCTGTGCTGGCCAGTGTGGCAGCTACTAGCCGCAGATCCCTACTTTAGTGAATTAATATCAGTTAGTTTATTAAATTAAAAGGTTGCACTCGCCACATTTGAAATGAGCTAGAGCTGTATGCGGCTGATGCTGACCATGCCTGACAACACATGCATAGAACCTGGCCATCGTCGCAGAATGTTTTGGACGCTGCTGGACGTATTGCCCACCCAAGGCCCTGGCACGATGGCAGGGACTTCCCGTTGCCCCGAGACCCTGCTGGGCCGCCCTAGGTGAAGCTCATAGTGTGTCCTTGAAGGGAGAGGGCGCCAGCCCCTGGCCAGAATGAGGGCCAAGGAAAGCATCCCAGCCTGCAGCCCCGAGCCCCCTGTTTTTGTCTGCCCTGCGGACCAGTGCCCAGGCCACGCGGGGTTTCAACTTCCTCGGTTTTAGAAGATGGGGTTTGCGTTCGAGAACCTAAGCGTGCTCTGACCCTGTGACTTACTCCCTCCTGCCCAGTACACCGCCGTGCCAGACCTCTACTTCGAGAACGCCATGCGGTTTTTCAACTTCTCCTGGAGGGTCACTGCCGACCAGCTCCGGAAAGCGCCCAACAGAGATCAGTGAGTCCCTGGGCCTCGCTGGGAGGACGCTGGCTCCCGCAGGCGGGTGTGGGGGCCCAGCGCTCCTTCAGCCTGAATTGTGTGCGGGGATGTAACTGTCCTGACGGCCCTCTGAGCTGCAGGGACTGCTGTTATCCCACTCAGATGCCAGGAGCCGGGATCAGCCTGAGCCTGTGTGTCCTTAGTGTCCAGCCTGTTGGCAGAGGGGGCTCCACCTGACATCACGGCCCAGCTCTGCTGCTACAGCCTTCAAGGCTTTGCTTCATTGTCTGCAGATACAGGGTGTGTGTGTGCGTGTGTGCGTGTGTGCATGTGTGCGTGTGTGCGTGTGTGCGCGCACACACGTGTTCAGTTGTGTCTGACTTTTTGCAACCCCATGGACCATAGCCCACCCGGCTCCTCTGTCCATGGGATTTCCCAGGCAAGAAGACTGGGCTGGGTTGTCAGTTGCTGCTCCAGGGGATCTTCTGGACCCTGGAATCCACCCCGCTTGTCCTGCGTCTCCTGCGTTGCAGGCTGATTCTTCACTTGCTTGAGCCATCAGGGAAGCCAAAGGGCGAAAGCCACTTCTTTCTCTTTGCCCCTGGTTCCCCCTTGTGGACAACAGGGGTTTGAACAGCTCTGTTTCTTCTTTCTGTCCTTAACCACGGTACACCCTAAACATACAAGAAAGTGGTCTTTTATCTCCAGAATACGGTGCAGGCACTACCCCAGTGTTGTGAATTTACTAGAAGTCTTTTAGCTTAAACTTTTCCATTTAAATTAAGTCTCCTACTCATTAATGTATCCACGCTTAATGCATCTCTGTGGGACTCACCTGGAGGAGACATAGTGACTAGCTAGGCTCTCAGAGAAAATATCCTTTCTGTCTCACTCCACTCCCCACTGGTCCTTCATATCAGAACAATCATTGGGAAGCCAAGTTTTTCATTAATATCTACCATCAGAGCCTCTTCTACGCTAAAAAAAAAATTGAACCCCCAAAAGCTTGTTTATGGGGATTGTACTGACTTTTCTGAAAATTTTATGAAAAAGAACTGTTTTTTTAAAAGTTTACTAAAAAGAGAGGTATTGTTCTACTTTTTACAAGTTTCTTTAATGTCTGGCTTAATGGGAGACGGCAGGATTCTCACATCTGCTCCTGCCTTCAGTCTGTTGCAATATATTGTTTTGAAATATGTAAAGATATTCTGGCCTTACACAGACATGTAGTTAGAAAAGGAAAGAATATTTTAACTGTCTTTTTGATACATGTGTACCTGCTTTGTTGATACTATTCCAAAACGTGACGGGCAGTAATTTTTTTAAATTAATTTTTATCGGCGTATAGTTGGTTTACAATTTTGTGTTAGTTTCTACCGTAAGGAAAATGCACCAGCCGTGTGCGTACACATATGCCTGCTTTTTCAGATTTCCCATTGAGGTCACCACAGGGCACTGAGCGGAGTTCCCTGAGCTACCCAGTAGGTTCTCATCAGATAGCTACCTGATTCATGGTATCAGTAATGTATGCATGTTAATTCCAATCCTCAATTCACCCCACCCTCCTTCCCCCCCTTGGTGTCCTAGGTTTGTTTTTTACCTCTGTGTCTCTATTTTGCAAATAAGATTGTCTGGTTAATTGCAATGCAGAGTCTGAAACCATGCTCATAAACTTTTCACACTCTTACACTAATGGTTCATCAGCGTGCCTTGCACTTTGAATGGATCCTTCCTCTACCCATGCATGACTTTGTAACACCATGTGTTGGTCATCTGGAAAACAGTGCTTCACTGAGTTTCAACATATCTTCCAAACAGTGGCATCTTCATTATACATTATATATCCAAAAAAAAAGTCTACAGCGGGTAATGTCGCTGCTGACCTCCAGAGAAAAAAGTCTTTAAGTATCGGACAGCTATCAGGTTTGCCGTGGCCGACACCAGGTTTCCAAGTTTTTGCTTGAAATTTCAGTTGTTTTGAAACCTTGAGTTTTTATCGCTGGCAACAAACCGCGTCAGTTGTCTTACTTGAGGTGATGCGCTCACTCTGTTCATTTTCAAGAAAACGCCTGTCAAACACCCATCATCCTCTCAAGTACAAATGGCATTCCGTGGGAAAAAAAAAAAAAAAAACAGAAATTCTGGGACTTCCCTGGTGGTCCACTGGTTAAGACTCCATGTTTCCAATGCAGGGGACGTGGGTTCTATCCCTGGTCAGGGAACTAAGGTTCCACATGCCACAGTGTTGGCCAAAAGATTTTAAAAAAGAAATAAAAACAGAAATGCTTACAAGTGCTTCCCATCCGGTCACACAGACTATTAAGAGACTTGTACTCAAGGGTCTAGGTTTAATGAAGTTAATTATTATGCTGCGTCATCAAGGATGTTCTTCAGTGAACAGCTTTTATTTATTTATTTTTTATGAAGAACATGGTGACCAACTGAACTGGTACCACTGCCTTGACTCAGCTGAGGCTCCAGCAGTTTTACCCAGTGTTGCCTTTCCCCCATCCGTATAATGTCAATGGGGTGGGAAAGGTAAATAGCATCTTAGTATTTTAATGAAAATAGTCTCGGCCTCACAGAGCCCCTGAAAGGGAACTGGGGGCTTCCCATCTCAGCAGCGGCAGCAGCAGCAGCAGCAGCAGCAGCATTTCACCAGGTATCCATGGAGCACACTTTGAAAACTGCTGACAGATTCATTTTTGAGCCTACAGAGTAATGACTTTTTAGTATAGAATGGTCCATTTTGTTCTTTGTGGTTTTTTGAGATGTTCAACATCTTTAATAGTGAAATGAAATATAAAACGAGATTTCATTGTACACTTGCTAACACAGCCAAAGTTGATAGTTTCTAGCTATCACCTGGAAATATCCAGCCTGGCAGGTGCAGGTGTAAAATGGTACAACCCTGGTGGAGAACGGGGAGCTATTTTCTCTTTTTTGGTTTTTAATTTTTATTGCAGTGCAGCTGATTTACAAGGTTGTTAGTTTCAGGGGAAAACAAGATGAACCAGTTAGCTCTCCACGTGCATACATCCACTCTTCCTAGATTCTTGCCCCATATAGGCCTCACAGAGCCTTGAGAAGTCTTGACCCCTGTGCTCTACGGCGGGTCCTTACTAGTCATCGCATTCCGCTCTTTGCCAGGGTCTCACTGTTCCACTGCGCGATGTGACATCGAATTCAACCAATTCCTCCCTTACAGACATTTGGGTGTTTCTGGTTTCCTCTCTCAAAAGCAGTGCTACCTCATGCTTGCACGCCCTGGGCCGGGTCAAGGGGAATCCACACTTCCAGGGCTCCCGACACCCCCAATGGGCTGTCCCTGCCTACCACCCGCTGTGGGGTCAAGGCTTCCACGTGTGTCTTGCTTGCAGGTGGAGCATGACCCCGCCCATGGTGAACGCCTACTACTCGCCCACCAAGAATGAGATCGTGTTTCCGGCCGGAATCCTGCAGGCGCCATTCTACACCCGCTCTTCACCCAAGTAGGACACTCCTGGGGCTCCGTCCCATCTCCTCCCCACCCCCCGTGACCCCTCAGCAGACCCCTCGGGCCAGCCTGATAGCTGGGTCAGCCCACAGCTGACCCCCGCCTCCAAACCTGTCTCACTGAGGGCTCCTTGTCCCACCGGCCAGGAGATGTTGCCATGGAAACAACTCTCACTCCCTGTGCTTCCCTCTGGGGTCTCCTAGACCTCAGAGTCCCTACACAGTGGGAACTCGGGGCCCATCATGGAGGCAGTTCAGTTCAGTCGCTCAGTCGTGTCCGACTCTTTGCAGCACGCCAGGTCTCCCCTGTCCATCACCAACTCCCGAAGCCTGCTCAAACTCATGTCCATTGAGTCGGTGATGCCATCATGGAGGCAGGAACCCCAAACAGGGGAGTGCCCCTCTAGTGATATTCTAGAACAGTCTCAGCTGAGAAGTTGGGAAGGGTGAGAAGTTGGGAAGGGTGAGAATTCGCAGAAGTGAATTCCCCACAGGCCTGGATCTGAACCCCAGGCTTGCTCTCTGCTGGCTTACTGGCCCTTGGGCAAAGTGGCTGAACCATCCTACACCTCCATTTGCTCCCTTATAGTCAGTTACTGAGGCCTAGCTCTTTGCGCTGACCCGAGGGCAGTGCCTGGCACAGTGCTTGGAGTGCAGCGGGCACAGGCTGACGCAGCCAGCTCTCCAGGTTCTGACCGGCTCGGGGGCCCGGCTGGAGCCCTGCAGGACTCTGCTGTGTCTCCAGACTGAGGAAGTGGTAGGCCTGCCCTGCATGACATCACTCTCACCCCCGTGTCTCCCCCTCCAGTGCCTTGAACTTCGGCGGCATCGGCGTCGTCGTGGGCCACGAGCTGACTCATGCTTTTGACGATCAAGGTACGGGTTCCCCGGGGTCCCCTTCAGATGCATCCCCACCAGCTTCCTGGCGCCGCTGCTCCTGCTTTGCTCCTGTGCATCTTAGCCTTGGAGACAGGAGGACATGGAAAGTTAAAATCCTGGCCCAGGCACCTGCCAATCTGTGTGGACTCTCACAAGCCCCATCATTTCCTCAGGCCTCTATTTTCTTATCTGTAAAATGGGCGTGTTGATCATGTGGTGATTGCGAGGACTGGGCAGGCTCACAGTGGGACACCCTGCTCCCCGAAGGTGTGCGGTGCTGGGGGTAGTACAGCATTCCCCACTGTAGTCAGTGGGGAGCGGACATTCCTCCACCACCCCAGAGACTACTCTGGTCCAACGACAAGTAGAAGAGTTAGTACCTCCCCAGCTAATGTCCAGGATCCCCCTCATTGCCTCCTGCCTTGGGGACCCTGTGACCGAGAATGAGGAGGCAGGACCTTCCTGTGACCTCCCCCCTGCCGCTGGGCGCAGGGTCAGAGGCCCTTCACCAGCCTCGACGGTGAATCCAGCTTCACCGAAACTCGGAACGTCTGGGTCCTTAGTCGGGTCACGTTCCTCCCCGCCCCAGCCACCCCAGACCGGCTGATGCATCCCGGTCCTTCAGCACCCAGCTGCGTCTCCCCTCCGCCCAGCCTGACGCTCCCCTCTGGCCCCGCAGGCCGAGAGTACGACAAGGACGGGAACCTCCGGCCCTGGTGGAAGAACTCGTCCGTGGAGGCGTTCAAGCAGCAGACCGAGTGCATGGTGGAGCAGTACAGCAACTACAGCGTGAACGGGGAGCCGGTGAACGGCCGGCACACCCTCGGCGAGAACATCGCAGACAACGGCGGCCTCAAGGCGGCCTACCGGGTAGGAGGCCCTCCCTGCACGCCCCACGCCCGCCTCTGGGTCTGTCCAGATGCTTCTCGGTTAAGAGTGGTGGGAGACAAGCTGGGGCACGCACAACGGGGTCTTTGGGCCTCAGTGGCCACATCTGTGGAATGGGTGGCAGTGCGGACCGAGTGAAAGGGTGTCTGTGAGGCACCCGGCTCGGACCCGGCACACAGAGGCTGTGTACCCCAAGTCCAGCCCCCACTGAGCGTCACCAGAAAGGGCTTGGGCTGGACCCACCTGAAGACCTGCCTGTCCCTCCCTTTGCAGGGGAAGCCGCCCCTGACCCAGGCAGCAGTGGGCCCGGGAAGGGAGGGAGGGGGACACTGCTCACAGAGCCGGTTCCGGCTCCGGTCCTGGTTCTGGAGTGAGTCACTCAGCCTCCCTGAGCCTCTGTGCATGTGGCTGTGTTCATCCCTGCATTGCTGGGTGTGAGAGAGATGGCACATGACGGTTTGGGCGCCGGGTCTAGTCCAGGGTGGCCCTTGGAGATGTTGGCTGAGTTGGAAGGGACAGATGCCAGAGGCTAAGGCAGAGCCTCCTCCTCCTCCCCATGGCAGCAAGCGCAGGAAGCCTGAGAGATGCTGTGTGCTGAGGCCTGTGGGCCGGGGCCCCGGGAGCTCTACGATTAGGTATCTCACGCCCACTGTGCAGGCCACAGAACCAACCAGAAACCACCTAGAAACATCCGGTGACTTGCCCGATGTCTGTTAGTCGGTGAAAGTGTGTTGCAAACTTTCGACCCGCTGTGTCCTGTTTTTGGTGCTGGCGGTTCTGGGACAAAACAGCGACGGGTCCTGCTCTCATGAAGCCCCCAACTATAGCGGGTCAGGGAGGGGGAGGAAGGCAGTTCACACCTCCACGGATAAATGTGATGATGTCAGGTGCTGATAAGATGAAGAAGACAAGACAGGCCAAAGGAATAAAGAAAAATAGGGGAGAGGATGGTCAGGGGAGGCCTTCTAGAGGGGATGACCTTTGAACAGAGTCCAGTAGGGTGAGAAAGAGGCAGGGAAAGAAGAGTAAATGCCGAGGCCGTGAGGTGGACCCAAGCCTCACACAGCCCAGGACAAGAAGAAGGACGTGGCAGGGATGGAGGGCACGGCCCTGTGTGGGAGGGGCGGCCGGAGGAGTGGTTGTCCCGGCTACGGCCTCTGTCGACTGAGCAGGACCTTGGGGTTTGTTCTGGCTGCCGCGGGATCCACTGCAGGGTTTTACACGGGGGAAGGATCTGCGTCACCCTCCACAACCAGGTCAGCAGACCTACGGCCTGCGGGCCACACCCCGCCCTTAGCTGGCCAAATCAATACAGATAAATCAAAGCTGTGGGAGAGAGGGGACAGCTACACCCACTCATCCCTATGGTGCCTGTGATTGCTTTCATATATCAGGGTGCTCCTTGAGCTGTTGCAGCAGAGAAACTGTTTGGCTTTCAAAGCTGAAAAGACTTACTCTCTGACCCGTTCCAGAAAATGTTCTCAGCCCCTGCTTTATGAGGATGACCTGAGTTGCTGTGTTGGGAGGGGGTTGGAATTGGACCAGTTTGAGGTCAAGGAGACTAGTTAGAAAGCGGCTGTGAGGTTGTCCAGGCAAGAGATGGGCTAGAGCAACGTGAGGGGTGAGATGTGGTTAGATTGGGGTTGTTCGATTGATTGAAAGAAGATGAATCAAAGGAGAGTCCTGGGGTTTGGGCCTGAGTAACTGGGTGGTTCAGTTCAGTTCAGTCGCTCAGTCCTGTCCGCTCTTTGCGACTCCTGAAGTTTACTCCAATTCATGTCCATCGAGTCGGTGATACCATCCAACCATCTCTTCCTCTGTCGTCCCCTTCTCCTCCTGCCCTCAATCTTTCCTAGCTTCAGGGTCTTTTCTAATGAGTCAGTTCTTCACATCAGGTGGCCAAAGTATTGGAGTTTCAGCTTCAGCATCAGTCCTTCCAGTGAATATTCAGGACTGATTTCCTTTAGAATGGACTAGTTGAATCTCCTTGCAGTCCAAGGAACTCTCAAGAGTCTTCTCCAATGCCACAGTTCAAAAGCATCAATTCTTTGGTGCTCAGCTTTCGTGGCTGGCATCATTTACTGTGATGGGAAAGCAGTGTGTGTGTGTGTGTGTGTGTGTGTGTGTGTATCTTGGATGACCAGCTAGAGCAGTTGAATGTTCCCAAGAAAGGCTGGAGCTGGCAGGATGCATCTGTATTTAGATGGAGGTGGTATTTAAAGTCGTGGGGTTGAATGAGCTCCCTTTGGGATGAGTGCGGGTAGAGGGCAGCTCCTCTAGGCTGAGTTAGGCTCAGAGCTCAGGCCCAAGACCCCCAGAAGCCAGGCCCTGTCCTGACAGGGTGTATGTTCCCAGATCTCCCCCACTAGCCCTCCACTGCCACCCGATTGTTCCTGTGTCACGGGGACCCTGAGCTCTGTTCTCCCCCCAGGCCTACCAGAACTGGGTCAAGAAAAACGGGGCTGAGCAGACACTGCCCACCCTGGGTCTCACCAACAACCAGCTCTTCTTCCTGGGCTTTGCACAGGTGAGTTCTTTAGACAAAAACTAATACCCAGGCACAGTCTGCCATCTTGAGTTCCAGGAGTGCTGAAAACCAAAAGGCAAATTTCCTCAAATAGAGAAGCCCTAGCTTGTGAGTCCATCCACAGGGCATTTACCCTGTAAGAAGGCGAGCTTCATCTCTGGAGAAATTCAAGGAAGGGTCGAGAACCCTGTTAGAGGAATTCCTGCATCAGGTAGAGGAGAGGACAGGTTTCCTTGGATGGCTAAGGGCCCTCCCAGTTCTGCGGTTCTAGAAATGTCTTAAACTCAAGGCATCCCAGGTTGTCCCTAGAGTTGGCAATCAGCATGTAGCCTTCTGTTGGTGCCCAGAGCCACAAGGCCACGAGACAGTTGGTCCTGCCCAGGAAAGGAGTGATCTGGACTCAGTGCAAAGTGTTCAAACTGATTTGAGGGCAGAACCCTTTGTGCAGGTGAAGCGTAACGCAGAAGCCCAGGACAGACATTCAGCTGGTCTGGCTGCAGAAGAGGAAGCTGGGTGAAGGCCCCCCAGCCCTCTGCTTCTTCCTAACCCAGGTGGCAGGCCCGTCATGGGGGTCTCAGAGCCAGAGGGGCGCTTATTTTCTTGTTACAGTCGTGGGGCCAATCTAGCGACCTCGGGGACCAGCAGTGACTCTGCCCTCTCCCTGTCGCCCCCTCACAGGTCTGGTGCTCCGTCCGCACCCCCGAGAGCTCGCACGAAGGTCTCATCACCGACCCCCACAGCCCCTCCCGCTTCCGGGTCATCGGCTCCATCTCCAACTCCAAGGAGTTCTCAGAACACTTCCACTGCCCACCTGGTTCACCCATGAACCCGCATCACAAGTGTGAAGTCTGGTGAAGGGCCAGGCACCCAGAGCGAGATGGAGGGCGAGGAGGGGCCCAAGAACATGCCCCTGGGCCCACAGACTGCCCCCTCCATCCGGCGGCCAACCCCCTCCCCCAACACTGCAGGGTGGTCAGCCAGAACCAAGCCTGCGATGTGCGCTCTCACCGTAATCTGAGATTTGACCCCCAGTGAAGACCCGGTCATCCCAGGCACACGTGTGTCAGCTCTGATGGGTGTTGGCGTATCAGGCGGGTTGCCCACCGGGCCTGGACACTCGCTGACAAGGGCAGGGGGGCCCAGCCCCCTCCGCCCACATGCAGCACCAGATATACCACAAATACCACTGTGTCAAATGCTTTAAAGATATATTTTTGGGGAAACTATTTTTTAAACATTGTGGAATACACTGGAAACCTTCAGGGAAGTGATGCATTTAAAACACTTTTTTTTAAGGAAAAGGATCGGTATATTTATTATGTTCTGTTTTTCTAAATAACCTGTGGACAAGGGAAAGCCCCTGACTAGCCCCCTCTCTTCCTTTCTCACTACAAGGCTGGGCTGAAGCAGGATTCCAGGCCACTGAGCAGGTCCTCACATAGAGAGGTGCTTCTGCCCTTGGGGTGTGTGGTTCCAGCCCCCTCCCCTGGTTCTTGCTCCCAGCAGAGGAAGGGGCAGCTCGTTGGCACCACCTCCTGGGGATACCTGCCTCTGAACCTAGAGTCCATCAGTGGGGACCCCCCAGCAAGGAAACACTGGCCCCCAGAGTCACACTAGGGGACTGATGGCTGCGTGAGGCCAGGTCTGTGCCCTCCAACCCAGTCTGGAGGTGCCCTAGCACCCCGGACCTGGGTCATGAGCCTTGCGAGGCTGAGACCCCCCCGTCAGAGCTCTCTGCCATGCTACGGGGTCCTCTCTCTGTCCCCTTGCTTTTGGGCACCTCCATCAGCCTGAGACCTGTGGCCACTCTGCAGCGCCCCATCCCAGCCATTTCGGAGTCTGCCTTGCACGCCTCTTCTCCTGGGGGAAGAAGAGAAGAGAAAGCACCACTTGTCGCCCTGGGACCCAGGTCCTCGCTTGGGCTCCGACCTCCGCCACCTCCCTTCCCGGCTCCCAGGACCACAGCCAGCCCTGGCCTCCCGCTGAGTGCCTTATCTGGGGCTGCGCCCAGGCCCCCGCCCGAGGAGACCGCCCTCTGTGCCAGGGCCCACACAGTTGCCCCCTCAGAGGGCAGCTCCCTCTGCTGCCCAGAGGCCTGGGCCTGCCCGTCAGCGGCACCGCGGTCAGGAGTCTGAGGACCCCCTGAACGTGCCCCGGGCTCCAGCCCACCCTCAGCCCTGGGCTGAGTGGAGACAGTACTTGCCGTGGACCCTCCTCTTCTTGGGGGGAGCTCTGAGCCGGGGGGCCGGTTCAGGGGGCAGGCACGGTGGGTCTGGCCCGAGGTGTCAGGGCACGGGGAATGCCCTCCTCCGCGCGGCCGCAGCTGGTCGGGCTGGCCGCTTCGGGACGCCCCCAGCGGGCGGAGCTCAGGCGGGGGAGCAAGGGGAGCCCCAGCCGCCTGGCGCCCCCCCCCCTGGCGCTCTGGGCGGCCGCCCTCTGAGCCGCGCCCCCTCGAGGGAGCCCCGCGGGGCCGACGTCTCTGCGGGCACAGGGGTGCGGGGTTTGGAGCTGGGAATCTATTCTTTTGTATTACCACGTTTCGTGCGACTGTAGTTCTCTGCGGCACCATTGTAACTGAAATAAAGTACTTACACCGAGGGCCGTGTGACCGCGTGTGTCTTCCCCCAGGCAAGCTGTGTCCTGTGGCGCCGCCAGTGCCCCCGGGGCTGGCCGCGCCTCCTCCCCAGAGCAGAGGCCTTGAGTGAGTCAGTGAACGCCGCTCAGGCGAGACTCTGCGACCCTGTGGACTATACAGTCCATGGAATTCTCTAGGCCAGGATACTGGAGTGGGGAGTCTTGCCCTTCTCCAGGGGATCTTCCCAACCCAGGGATCGAACCCAGGTCTCCTGCATCGCAGGCGGATTCTTTACCAGCTGAGCCACCAGGGAAGCAGAAGCGCTGGACCCTGGCTAATGCCTGTGCCCACCTGGCCCCTCTTCCGTCGTCACTAAGAGCGTGTGAGTGCCCCCTGCTGGTGAGAATGACGCATGTCGCCGCATGGGCTCAAGGAACCTGGTAAAAATACTTCCATTATCTTGGAATGAAGGATGTCATCACCAATGCCGGGCCTCAGGTGCTTGGGCAGGGCAGGCAGTTCAAGGAAGAGTCTCTGACATACCCTCATGCCTCTCCTGGGTTTACATATATTCTTCCCTCTGCCTGGAATACGCTACCCTGACTTCTTTTGGCTGATGAACTCCTACCCATCCTGCAATGCCCAGGTCAGCATCACCTCTAGGAAGCCATTCCTGACCTGCAGTCCAGATCAGGTGGCTCATACAGGCTTCCCTCTCCTACCAGACCGTCTTAATGCCAGAGCTGCCATAACAAAGTGTCACAGTGTGGTACCTTACACAACAGAAATGTATTCTCTTACGGTTTTGGAGGCTGTAAGTCTGAGATTGAGCTGATTCGTGCTGAGGAATGTGAGGGAGACTCTAGGCCTCCAGCCTGCCTCCCCGGGGCTTGCTGGTGGTCTTTGGTGCCTCCTGGGGGTTTGCTGGTCCTCTTTGGTGCTCCCCAAAGTTCTCCGTTTATGTGCTTCTGGAAACATCCCTCCAGTCTCCGCCTTCATCTCACATGATGTTCTCTCTGCGTGTGTCTGCCTCTGTATCCAAATTCCTTTCTAATTTAATTTTTGTTTTATATTGGGGTATAGTCAATTAACAATGTTGTGTTCTTCTCTGTTTTTATAAGGACATCAGTCATATTGAATTAGGGCCTTAGAAGGCAATGGCACCCCACTCCAGTACTCTTGCCTGGAAAATCCCATGGGCAGAGGAGCCTGGTAGGCTGCAGTCCATGGGGTCGCTAGGAGTCGGACACGACTGAGCGACTTCACTTTCACTTTTCACTTTCATGCATTGGAGGAGGAAATGGCAACCCACTCCAGTGTTCTTGCCTGGAGAATCCCAGAGATGGGGGAGCCTGGTGGGCTGCCGTCTATGGGGTTGCACAGAGTCGGACACGACTTAAGCGACTTAGCAGCAGCAGTAGTAGCAGCTGAAAGTGAAAGTGTTAGCCTCTCAGTCCTGTCCAACCCTTTGTGACCCCATGGACTGTAGCCTGCTAGGCTCCTCTGTCCGCAGGATTTCTCAGGCAAGAGTACTGGAGTGGGTTGCCATTTCCTTCTCCAGGGGACCTTCCCGACCCAGGGATGGAATCTGTGTCTCCTGCATTGCAGGCAGACTCTTTATGGTCTGAGTCACCCGGGAAGCCCAGGGCCTACTTTAGTGACCTCGCTTGTGTTCATTTGTTTATTTGGCAGTGCTGGGTCTTTGTTGTAGCACGCTGGGTCTTTTATTTGTGTCATGCAAACTCTTAGCTGTGCTGTGAGGGAGCTGGTTCCCTGACCAGGGATTGAATCCAGGCCCCCAGCATTGGGAACACAGTCTTAGCCACTGGACCAGCAGGGAACTCCCCTGACCTCAACTGCTTGTAAGTTCATGTAATGAATTTATATTACATGCATTATGTATATATTACATATTATAGATATGTAATATATTACATGCATCTTAACTGCATGTAATATAACCCTCTAAGGTCATATTCTGAAGTACTAGGGATTTCAGCCTCAACGTGAGTGGAGGGGC